>NC_037668.1:61943966-62177258 GCF_003255815.1 Theropithecus gelada | reverse complement strand
GCACTCCCCAGTGAGATGAACCCAGTACCTCAGTTGAAAATGCAGAAATCACCGGTCTTCTGTGTCGCTCGCGCTGGGAGTTGGAGACTGGAGCTGTTCCTATTCGGCCATCTTGCTCCGCCCCCCAACAGGGGAAGCCAGTCTTGACCTCTCCAGGGCTCTGCACACTCCTCTGTTCTTCCTCCCTCCTCAGCCTTTCCTGAGTATGACCCCCCATGATAGTACCTGGGTTGTACTTCATCTGTTTCTCCATATGTCATTCCTACTGGTCTTCAGTTCCTCCAGAGCATCTCCAGGGACCTGACCTGCCACAGCTTCCAAGTCTAGCTGGTGCCCTCCCCCCTACCCATTGCCCTGCAGTGGGAGATGGAAGCTCCCACTTGGCTATTGAAGAAAAGACTATTTCATGGCTGCCAGCCTATGCATCCTGCCTGGAAGACGTCTCTGCTTCTTCAGCCTGACAGCTGCTCCTCCTGCCTCTGGCTGCCAGAAAAGTTCAGCCTGCTTTAAGGAGGGACCAGACTTTCCACTGAGGCCAATACATAGGAAATGTAATACATAGGAGTTGAAAATGTTTACATATGCAGAAAACAGTCAAAGACATAATATCCAGAGAACATGATGGTTTTAAACTTGTTTTTATTTTTTTTGGTTAGGAGTTAGCCTAAGTCTGTGTGTACTGGGGATAGGGGGCAGCACAAACCACTTCAAGCTTAACCTAATTCTCCATAATTTGTCACCCATCCCACCTATTTACTTGGGGCCCTTCTCATCCTTAAGGAGAGTCATACACAGTGTGGATGGGTGCAGAGGGGATGTGGGAGGCAGCACCCTGAGAGTTACTGGCATCATCTTTCCACATTTAAAATTCAAGTTTATGGGCTTTGTCTCTTTAGCTTGTGGTTTTCTCATTGTGGAGCTTACATTCTTATTTGCAGGAATAAAAGTCAGTGGCAGCTGATGTGGCCCTCTGGAGTTGGAGGCAATAACCATTGTGGGCAATATAGCCTGGAAAATAATAATAATAATAAACAGCACAAGGGGAGACAGCTTTTTGAAGGTGGTTGATGAATAGCTATTGACTCCATAACGTCTCTCCACCACCACCACCGCCAACCACATACACCCAACTTCCCTGCAACCTTGCAAGAATTCCACCGACAAGCACAGCACAGATACTGGTACAAAGGAGGGAAGCTGAGAAGATTTGCTCAGGGGTCCAGCAACTGGGAGGTGAAAGCAGCTGCTAGGATGAGCGGGTGACATCACATCTGGAACAGAGAGGGAAGGGAGATGAGGCTCTCTGAGCCTCAGTTTCCCTATCTGTACAACAGGATGAGCATGCCTGCCTCAAAAATGTTTGGGCGGCTTGCATGAGATAGCATATGTCAAGCATCTAGTACAGAGCCTGGCACATAGTAGACCCTCTATAAATAATAGTTCCACACTTTCCTCCCATTCCAAAGCCAGAGATGGAACCAGTAATGCTTTTTTCAGCAGAGTAAGGAAGAGAATCTCAAAGGAAAATCATTTGGGTTTGATCTGGTCCCTTAAACTTGCCCACTGAAAAAAGATTCTGAAGCTGCCACCAAACGCTGGTGGAATCCCTCCCATCCAAATTCCTTCCCCTCCGCTTTCGGAATACCCCTGCTCTCCCAGCCTGGAGCCCTTGTTTACTGCCGGCATCCCTTCTGCTATTCTCATCATACCCTGTCTTTCTCCTGTCTGTGTTCTGTATCCCCCGCCCTACTGTGTGCAGGGCCTTGGTAATGATAATGTGAGATCTACAAAGATGACTACTCTTCTTCCTTTCAAGGGGAGGTGAACTGACATTTTTGGGACCTTACATTTGCTGTGTAAGTCATGTTATGTTACTATTTTTTTTCTAATCCATAAAACAGCCCTGGGAGGCAGGTATTTAGCTCTCCATCCTACAGAGGAAAATAACTTGGGTTCTGAAGAGTTGAGTGATTTGCCTGCCCCAGGCCATGCTGTGAGTGAGTACGGAGTAAGGGGTGAGTGAGGGATCTGAAACCCAATCCCATCAGAATCCAGAGCCCAGGCTCTTTTGACGGCTCCAGATTGCCTCTAATGGGGATAAAGAGACTGGAGCTTTAACAGGCATTCAGTTAATAGGCTGAACTGAACCCATCTGTCCCCACAAGACCTGGGACACCCTTCCCACTGAGTGCCCAGACTCTGAGAGCCTCTTGGTTGGAAGGCAAAGAGCATTTGGTTGAATCCTCCCTCCTCTTACCTCTGTGACCAACAGTCATTCAACTTCTACTTGAACTCCTGCAAAGACAGGGAACTCACTCCTCTCCATGGGCAGCATATTGTAGGATAGGGTTTTTCAAAGCATGACATCCAGAACAGCAGCTTCGAGATCACCTGAAATCTTGTTAGAAATGCAAATCCTTGGGTTCTACCCCAGAATCAGAATCAGGACTTTTGTAGGTGGACCCAGGGACCTGTGCTTTAACAAGCCTTCTGGGTGATTCTGATGCTCCCCAAGGTTGAAGCCCAGTGGCTTCGTGGAAAGGGAAAAGGGCCATGAGATCATAGAGAGCTGAGCTCACAGCCCTGGTACTTACCATCTATGTGGCTCTTGGCAAGGTAGCTGTGAGGACTTTATAATAACATTACTGACATTTACTGAGCCTGTGGAAGGCTGACTAATGCCCCACCACCAAGGATACCCATGTCCTGTGAATAAGTTACCTTATTCGGTGAAAGGCACTTGTAGATGAAATTGAGTTAAGGATCCTGGGATGGGGAGGTTAACTGGGTGGGCCCAATTTAACTACTGGTGTCCTTATTAGAGGAAGGCAGGAGGACCAAAGAGAGAAGAAGATGATGTGACAGCAGAAAGAGAGAAGAGTGATGTGGCTGTGAGGCAGGAAACACAGGCAGATGCTAGAAGCTGGATGAAGAAAGGAACGAATTTTCCCCTGGAGCCTCCAGAAGGAATTAGTCCTGCCAACACCTTGATTTTCGTCCTGTAAAACTCACTTTATACTTCTGACCTCCAGAACTGTGAGAGACTACATTTCTGTTGTTTTAAGCCACGAAGTTTAGGATAATTTTCTACAGTAGCAGTTGGAAAGTAAATGTAAGTCTTTGCTATATGCCAGGCTCTGTTCTAATTGCCTTAGCTACATGAAAGACAAAATGAGTTCTCTATTATTATTAATAACTCATTTCATCCCCACAACAGCTCTGTCATGTGAATAATGTCATTAGACCCTTTTTACAGGTGAGGGAACTCAGGCCAGAGAGGTGTAGTTACTTGCCTGAGGACATACAGCTAGCAAGTCACCTGGCTGCAAGCTTGTCTTGTGTGGTGGATTCGATGTTTGTCCTCCCAGGCTTGCCTCTACACATTCCACCTGCCTGCCCTCCTTCTATTCTGAGCAGAGCTTCAATGCTTCCTTGTAGTTATTTTATTTTTGCAGCAAAGCTTTGACTGATTCTGGGGCAAAACTGTCTAAGCTAAAGCTTTGACCTCCTCTGAGCAGCCCTGTGTCTCTTTCTAATCTTCTTTCCAACCTGGAGGAACCTTAGCTTTGGGGTCTTTCCCAGATGCTGGACTCAGCTCTCAGAGGTTCCAGTTGTGCCCTTCTTGCGTGCAGTGGAAGGAACCCCAGGAAGGAACTCCAGTGCTATGACACTGGACCTTGGAGCTGGGTGGGCCACAGAGACTAGCCTTGGGAGAGCTGTCTGAAAACTATACCCAACCAGAATGCCCTTTCTGGCGAGATTCCAGGGCTCTCTCTAAGGTTTCCATCTATCCCGCAGTGAGATCTACATTCTGGCTCTTGTTTGCAATGTATACACGTGTGTGGGCTGCATTTCATTCATGCCAGAATCTGACACATAGGCAGAATTTTTGTAGCAAGCATATGGCTGAAAACCCTCAGATAACGTGCTCAGTGGGGACCCATTTTGAACCAAGATTTTGAGTGAAAACATAAGTCAGCAAAGAAATGAAGGCTGTAACAGGCACAGAAGAGTCATTAGCCTTCGAATGTAGACTTCCAGTGTGTGTGTGTATGTGTGTGTGAGAGTGTGCAGTGTATGCTTGACAGTGTATGTTGGAATGTGTCTGAGTATGTAGTCATATGTGATTGCATGATCACTTGTGTATTGTGGGGTGTGTAAAGTCTGAGGCTAATTGCGAACCTGTTGGTGGGTGGATTGTTGCACGGTGTGTCTGCGTGGGTATGCATTTGAATGTCTGCTTACCATATTTTCTGAATGCAGGTGAGTACGTATCTTGTGTGAATACTAAAGTGGAGTAAAGGTAGGTGTATCTGGGTATTAGAGCACTATGCGAATGCTGAGAGGGTTTATGTGACCATATGTGCCTGAGTATGAGCTTACATGTGCGTATGAATGGTGTCAATGTTAAGGCATGTACATGCTTCTGCATCTCAGTGAATTCTCCTGGCAAAACAGACTTAGGGTTGCCTCTCTAGCTCCTGTTTTCAGAGCTTGCTGGTGTTTTATGACTGAGCCTCCCAGGCACAATTTATATGATGCCCAAACCACGAGGCTATTCAGCAAAAGATTCTGACAGATGGACCACAAGTTCCCTGTATCCCAACCCCATGCTTGTGCAGCTGATTTAAACTCTTCCTTTGGCCATAATACTATGAGCAGCCCGCCCCCAGGGCCTTTTGGCCTGAGATGCCACTGTGCATACCAGATCCGCGAAGGGTATTCCATTTCACCTGGTGCCTTACAGCAACCATGGGATCACCAGAGGTGGAGATGGGGGTCTGGTTCCTCCATCATGGCTATCTTGCTCTGCAACTGTTTGCAACATACTAAACCATCTTAGTATGTTGCCAACAGGGTGGACACAACAAACAGGTCACACATTTTCCGAATGAGAGATATTCTCCATTCTGTAGCTGTGATGGAGAGCTGGAGATTGAAGCTGAGAGGGATCCCACATAGGGAGTATGGCGTAGGAGGAAGTGGTGGAAAAGGACAAGTGGTGTATGCCCACGGGAACAGCTGAAAGTGATTGCTCCTCAAGCTGTGGTTGTAGTTTATAAAGCGCTTTCACACACAGCACCACATTTTGCTCTCACAACAATCCTGGGAAGTATGGTTCACATTTTATGGGTGATGAATCTGAGACTCAGAGACGTTAAGTGACTTGTTCAAGGTCACAGAGCTGTCAACTGCTAGAGCTGCATTGGAGTTTGGGGGATAAGATTGTGCATCCATCATATGTTCAAGCAAGAGCCCCAGCCTTAGGACAGGTCATATCGTCGTGCTTTCACTCCACTGACACATCCCTACTCAAGTCCTGTTTTTTTCTCTCATGTTTTCCTTGGCAGTCTCTCCTTCATCATGGTGCTTCTGACTCCGATAGAGCGCAAACAAATCAAGACAAAAAGTCAAGTCAGGAGCTATTGATGGATAGCTGCTGTGGGCCTGCTCTGTGCCAGGTATTATGAGTGTTATAGAAGGAGAAACCGCAATGTGTCCTTTGCTGTGATCTGCTCAGGAGGCTAGCCTCAAGCACCTGTCACTTCCTTGCTGGGTGACAGTGGGTAAGTCATTTGTTCATTTACTCACTCCCTGACAGGACCATCTGTTATTTTGGCTCTCCAGTGACCACCCTGCTTACCTCTCCTAACTATAGCCCAGATTTCCTCAGGAGAATCTCTCCTCCCTCACCATATGGTGTGCTTGGTGGTGCTTTTTCCCCTGATACTCTGGATAGAGTGTTTGACTCAGGCATGGCTCATCATAACGTTGTACTCCCTTGGCCACAGTGACTGGCTCAGGGATGGGCATAAAACTCAGGCAGAGCCAGTGAGGTGTAAGGAGGCTTTGGCTGGAACAGCTGAGAGGCAGGTATTTTCTTCCTGACTGGACAGGGACTATGAGAGGCTGGGCCCCATAGGGAGTGTGTCCCCACCTGGAGCCTGAGCATGGAGCCAAGGCATGGCAAGGGGCAGAGTCAGGCTGAAGGCAGAGCTCAAGAACTGATGACATTGCTTGAACTTCTGAAACCAGTTATGCCTGGAGCTGGCATATTAATTAGTGTGCAGACCAAGCTGCTATAATGAAGAAATTGACATATGCAATGATGTAAATAAAATACATTTCATTCTCAGGTAATAGCCCAGAGATATGTGGTCCAGAGATAATAAAACAGCTCTGCCATCTTCAGTTCATAGTTTCTGTTCCTAGGTCCAAGGTGGCTACTCTAGAACTTGTCTTCTCCCTAGTGGGAGGAAGAAAGGGAGCAAGGGAAGTTTTTTTTCCACCATCGTTAATCAGCTTTATTGAGGTATAATTTACATCTAATAAAATTAACCTATTGAGGTGTATGGTGCTATGATTTTTGACAAGTACGTAATATCATGTAACACTCACTATAATCAAGATAATAGAACATTTCCACTCTTTACAGTCAATTTCCTACCTAAACCCCATCCCCAAGAAACACCAGCCTATTTTCTTTAAAAAAAATTTTTTTCTAAAAATAACCCGGGATACACATACAGAATGTGCAGGTTTGTTACATAGGTATACGTGTGCCACAGTGGTTTGCTGCACCTATTCACCTGTTCTAAGTTCCCTCCCCTCACCCTGACCCCCAACCCCCGAACAGGCCCTGCTGTGTGTTGTTTCCCCTCTCCGTCTCCATGTGTTCTCAGTGTTCAACTCCCACTTTTGAGTGAGAACATGCAGTGTTTGGTTTTCTGTTCCTGTGTTAGTTTGCTGACACACCATGGAATACTATACAGCCATAAAAAAGAATGAGACCTTGTCCTTCGCAGGAACGTGGATGGAGCTGGAGGCCATATCCTTAGCAAACTCAAGCAGAACAGAAAAGCACATATCATATGTTCTCACTTATAAGTGGGAGGTAAATGATGAGAACACATGGAAATAAAGAAGGGAAAAATAGACACTGGGACCTACTTGAGGGTGGGCGGTGGGAGGAGGGAGAGGATCAGAAAAAATAGCTATTGGGCACTAGTACCTGGGTGATGAAATAATCTGTACTAAAAACCCCCATGACACAAATTTACCTATATAACAAACCTGCACATGTACTCCTGAACCTAAAATAAAAGTTAGAAAAAAAAGAAATTCAGCCACACTGTTGCATGTATCAGTCATTGTTTGTTCCTTTTCATTGCTGAGAAATATTCCACTTTATGGATATGCCATAAGTTTTTTTTCCATTCACCAGTTGATATTCATTGAGGTCTTTTCCATTTTCTGACTGTTACGAATAAAGCTGTTATGAACACTTGAGTACAAGTCTTTGTGTGAATATATGCTTTCATTTCCCTTGGATAAATATGTATCTAGGAATAACATTGCCTGGCCATAGTTAAGTGTATGTTTAGCTTTGTAGGATACTGCCTTATTGTTTTCCAAACCCGCTGTGCAACTTTGCATTCCCATCATTGATGTATGGAAGTTCAGTTTGCTCCTCCACATATTTGTCCACTTGGTATTTTTAGTTTTTAAATATTATTATAATAATTAATAGGTATGTAATGATATCTAATGGTGGTTTTAACTTTCATGTACCTAAAACTAAATATATTCAGCATCTTTTTATGTGCTTATTTTACATCCATATGTTTTTGGTCTTCCAATCTTCTACCATATGCAAAAAATAAGCTTCATTCATACTTCACATCATATATAAAAATGAAAAAATGGATCAAATAGGCTTTTAGTTATTCCAGTACCACTTTATTATTATTATTATTATTAAAAAGACTACCCTGTCTCCACTGGAGTTATTTGGCACTTTCATTGAAAATAAATTGGCCATATATGGAAGATCTATTTCTGGATTCTACTATGTTTCCTTGGCCTATGTGCCATTTACATATCACAATTCTTTATTAAAGTAGCTTTATAGTAAGTCTTGAAATCAGGTAGTGTGAGTACTGCAACTTCATTTTCCTTTTCAATATTGCTTTGGCTATTCTGTCTGCTTCATTTTTCCATGTAAATTTTGAAAACAGCTTCTGAATTTCTACAAATATTATGCTGGGATTGTGGTTAGAACAGTGTTTAATTTATAAAACAATTTGAGAGGACTAACATCTTAATAATATTGAGTCTTCTAATTAATACACATGATACATATCTCCATTTACTTAGGTCTTCATTTTCTTTTAACCAGTGTTGTGTAGCTTTCGGCATGCAAATTTTGCACATATTTAGTGAGATTTATATATATAAATATTTTAGATTTTATGATGCTATTGTAAATGGTATTTTTAAAACTATAATTTCTACCATTCATTACTAGCATATAGAAATAAGGGGATTTTTTGCATATTTTCCTTGTCCTATAGTGTGGATATGATTTGTTTGACCCCACCAAGCCTTATCTTGAAATTTGACCCTCATTGTTGGAGGTGGGGCTTGGTGGGACATGTTTAGATCTTGCAAGTGGATCCCTCATGAATGAGTTGACGCCATTCTCTCAAGAGTGAGTGAGTTTTTGCTTTTTAGTTCCCATGAGGCCTGATTGTTGAAAAGATGCTGGCAACTCCTTCTCTGTCTTCCTTCCTGTCTTTCCATATGATGCCTGCTCCCATTGGCCTTCTACCATGAGTGGAAGCTTCCTGAAGCCCTCATGAGAAGCAGATGTTGGAGCCATGCTTCTTATACAGCCCGCAGAAGCATGAGCCAAAAAAACCTCTTTTAAAAATAAGTTACCCAGCCTCAGGTATTCTTTTATAGCAAAGCAAACAGACTAGGACACCTTGTATCCTGTGACCTAGCTAAACTTGTTTATTAGTTCTATTAGGTTTTTGTAAATTCTTTGGGATTTTCTACATGGATAATTTGTATATCCATAATCTGGTCTATGTGTCTGTTTTTGTACTCGTACTATGCTGTATTGGTTACTCTAGCCTTGTTGTATAGTTTGAATTTGGGTAATGTGATGATCCAGCTCCATTCTTTTTGCTTAGGATTGCTTTGGCTATTTAGGCTCTTTTTTGGTTTCATGTGAATTGTAAAATAGTTTTTTTTTTTTCTAATTCTGTGAAGAGTATCATTGATAGTTTGATAGGAATAGCATTGAATCTATAAATTGCTTTGGGCAGTATGGCCATTTTAACAATATTGTTTCTTAAGATTGGTATTATTCATTCATTAAAGTGTTCAGTAGAATTCAGCAATGAAGGCATCTGGTTCTGGAATTCTCTTTGTAGTGAGGTTTTAAAGTGCAAATCTAAATTTAAAAATAGATATAAGAATTTTCAGAACACATAGTTTCTTTTGAGGGGGTTTGTAGTTAGCATCTTTCAAAAAATTTGTCCATTTTATCTAAATTGTTGATATATAGACATAAAATTTTTCATAATACTCTTTTACTGTGCTTTTAACATCTCTAGTGTCTGTAGTAATGTCTTTCTTTCTTGACATTGGTAATTTATGTATTTACTATTTTCTTGATTATTATTGTCAGAATTTATCAATTCTCTTGATCTTTTGACTGAACAAATTTTGTTTTTTTTTTTTGATTTTTCCTTTTTCTCCTGTGTTCTTTTTAATTGGTTTTAGTTCTTATCTTTTTTGTTCTTTTTCTTGTATCTTAAGGTAGGGGATTAGACTGTTGATTTTAGACCTTTCTTTTTTTTTAATACAAGCATTTTAAATATAATTTTCTTCTATGCACTACTTTATCTGCATTTCACATATTTTGATATGTTATGTTTTCAGTTTCATTAAGTTCAAAATAAATTTCAATATCCCTGTGATTTCTTCTGACTCATATTTTATTTAAATGTGATATTTAATTTCCAAGTAGTTAAGGTTTTACCGATGTCTTTCTGTTATTGATTTTTAGTCTAACTTCAGTATGGTCAGAGATTGTTACACTTTTAAATTTATTATTGATTATTTTATGGCCTAAAAGATGGTCTATGTTTATGAATATCATTTGTTCACTTGAAAGGAATGTATATGTTGATGTCAAGTGGAATGTTTAATAAATGTCAATTAAGTCAAATTTTTGATAGTCAAGTTCAAGTTATACTGTCCTTTTTGTGATTTATGTGTTCTTGCAATTACTCAGCTTAGTGTGTTATAATTATTCATTTGTCTATTTTTCTTTCAGTTATATCAGGTTTTACTTAGTTTATTTTGAAGCACAACCAATAGGTGCATGCATGTTCAATATTGTTATATTGTCTTAATGAATTGACCCTTTTATCACTATGGATTGTCACATTTTAGAAGAGATATTTGGAATATTCTTTGCCACCAAGTGTTCTTTATCTGATATTAGTATAGCCACCCAACTTTTCATTTGATTAGAGTTTCCATGATCTATTCTTTTTCCATCTTTTAGTTTCTAACCTATCTGTGTCTTTATAATTAAAGTGGATTTGTTTTAGGCAGCACATCATTGAGTCTTGGTCTTTTTATTTAAGATGACAATCTCTGCTTTTTAATTGGAGTGTTCAGGTCATTTGATGTAATATAATTGTCAATGTGGTTAACAGGGTGAATTCATTAAGACAAGATTTAAATCTCCCATTTCTCTATTTCTCTTTGTATGTTTCATATGTTCTTTGTTCCTCTCATTTTTTGTGCCTATTTTTAGATCAAATAATTTTTATGATTCTATTTTCATTTCAGACTTGACTTATTAGCTACATATCTATGTTTTGTTTTACTGATTGTTTTAAGGGTGTACACATTTACCTATCATAGGCTACCTTTAAGTAATATATTACTTCATATTAATGTAAGAACTACTTGCCTTTGATCTGCAATTGTCATATAGTTTACTTCTATGTGTGATAGAAACCAGAAATTTGTCATTATTGTTTGTGTTTTAAACAGTCAATTTTCTTTTAAAGCGACTTTAAAAATAAGAATTTTTAAATGTTTATCTATATTTACCATTTATGGGGCTCTTTATATAGATCGAGATTTATTTCTGTAATTTTTCTTCTGCCTGAAGGGCTTTCTGTATTATTTCTCACAGTCCTCGTGTTGTTGATAAATTTTTTATGCTATTATATGCCTGAAAAATATCTATTTTATTTTTATTTTTTGGAAGATATTTTCACTGGGTACAGTGACATTATTTCTTCCAGTATGTTAAAGACACTGTTGCACTGTTTCATAGCTTGCATTTTTTCTGTTGAGAAGTCTGCTGTCATTCTTATCTTTGTTTCTATTTTCATAGTGCCTTTTCTCCCACTATGGTCAATTTAAAGATTTTCTCTTTCACACTGATTTTAATCAATTTGATGATTATGCTCTTTGGTATAGTGGTTTTTTTTTTTTTTCCCCCACATTTCTTGGTATTCATTAAGCTTCCTGATCTGTGGATTTTTCAACAAATTTAGAAAAAAATAGACTTTTCTTTTTTCTTTTTTTTGCCCTGCTCCACCCCCGTCATTTTTGGTAAGTCCGGATTGCTGGGCTGTTTACTATAGTCTCGCAGTTCACTAAGCTCTGTTACTTTTTTCAGTATTTTTACCTTTCTGTGCTTTATTTGAGATATAGTTTTGATTGGTATATCTTCAAGTTAACAAATTTTATTTTTTTCATTGTTGAGTTTGCTAATTTTGCTAATTAGCAAATTAACAAAATTAGCAAAATTAATTTGGTAATTTTGTCCAGTTTACTTTCTATTTTATACTTTTTATTTATAGAAGTTTCATTTGAGTTTTTGAAAATATCTTCTATTTTTCTTTCTATATGTATTTTTCCTCTAAATATCTCAGCATATTTATAAAATTTATAATAGCAATTTTAACATTCTTTTCTTAATCCCATAATATCTTCATTTCTGGGTCTTTTCTCACTTACTGGTTTTTCTCCTGGTTATGAGTTATACTTACATGCCTGGTAATTTTTGACTGGATTCTGGATATTGGGTATATTACACTTTTGAATGTTAAATTTTTCTTTCCTTCAAAAGTTTTGGACTTTTTCTGATACAAATTTAAGTTATTGAGGATCAGTTTAAACATTTTGAGGATTATATTAAGCTTTGTTAGTGAAAGTCCAGAGAAACCTTTACTCTAAAACTAACTTAAGCTTATGGTGAAGGTCTGAACTTTCTGAGGGTTCTACCCATAATTTCTCTCCACTCTGGCTTTTGGGAATGTGGACTATTCCCAGCTCCGTATGAGATCTGAGCATTTTTATTGCCTAGTGATTACTGGAAGTTCTTTCTCTGGCCTTGAGGAGTCTCACCCCAGGATTCACAGATTGGTACTCAGCCAAAGACTTAAAAGAAACCCTTTGTAGATCTCTGGAACTCTCTCTGAGTGCAGCTTCCTCCTTTCTGGTAGTCTACCCTACAGAAGCTAGCTTCCTCAGCTTTCCCAATCTCTGCTCTGTCTCCTCAACTTAGAAAGACCACCAGGCTCTGCTTTGACTGCCGCTTCCTATACTGTATCACGGAAACTGCCTCTGGGCACTAAGCAAGAGTCATCACTGTGCTGTCTCTGCTTATTCCCCTTCTCTCAGGGATCACAGTCCTAATGCATCTGTTGCCCAGTGTTTTGTAAAAGTTTTAAAAAATGTATGTTGTATGTTTTTCTTGTTGTTTATGATGAGATGGCAATTTCTGTAGCATTTAATCCTTCATGGTCAGAAGCACAAGTCTTCCAGGGTCAAGCTTTTGCGGGAAAGACTCAGAAGTCTCCCACTTTACCTCCACTAATATTGGATTATAAGATTTTAGTTATTCAACAACACCTAGTTGTAAGTAAGTAGCCTGAATAATGAAGTCTGGTTAGGCCTTGTGCCCAGTTAAATTGAGTTACTGTAGAGGAAAGGAAAAATGCATGATCATGTCAGTTATGTGCATCAGTTTGGAGTTGGGCTTCTGTTTCTGTAATTTAGAGTCCTGACTGAGAGAGCCAGTCAAGAGATGGAGGGAAACATATATTCAGTAACATGGAGATTGTGTTAGTCTGGTTTTTGTGTCACTATAAGGGAACACCTGAGGCTGAATACTTTGGAAAGAAGAGAGGTTTAATTGGCTCACAGTCCTGCAGGCTGTACAGGAAGCATGGCTTTGACATCTGCTTGGCTTTTGATGAGGCCTCAGAGAACTGTTACTCAAGGCAGAGGGCAAAGGTGGGACAGGCACACCACATGGCAAGAGAGGGAGCAGGAGGAAATGAAGACTTTTCCAGAGTCCCAGACTCTTTTAAACACCCAGATCTCTTGTGAACAAACTGAACAAAAACTCACTTATCTTCCAGGAGGTAGTGCTAAACTATTCATGAGGGATCTGCCTCCATGATCCAATCACCTCCCAGCAGGCCCCACATTCAACACTGGCGATTACATTTCAACATGATATTTAGGGGGGACAAATATCCAAACTGTATCAGAGACATTAATTTTTTTTTTTTTGAGACAGAGTCTCGCTCTGTCGCCCAGGCTGGAGTGCAGTGGCCGGATCTCAGCTCACTGCAAGCTCCGCCTCCCGGGTTTACGCCATTCTCCTGCCTCAGCCTCCCGAGTAGCTGGGACTACAGGCGCCCGCCACCTCGCCCGGCTAGTTTTTTGTATTTTTTTAGTAGAGACGGGGTTTCACCGTTTTAGCCAGGATGGTCTCGATCTCCTGACCTCGTGATCCGCCCGTCTCGGCCTCCCAAAGTGCTGGGATCACAGGCTTGAGCCACCGTGCCCGGCCCAGAGACATTAATTTTTTATTTAATCTCTTTGGAACTTAGTTTTTCTATTTGCAGAGTTGGGATATGTTATTCATCTCTCTGTTTTTTTTACTTAAGTTTAATAATTATATAAATGAGAAAGTCCTTTGTAAGTTGTCCAGCACCATAGAACCGTATCTCGTATTTGTCAATCTTTTTCTAACCTCCACGTTTAGTTTTTTCAACTATGATACACTCTTAAAAACACCTGGTCCTTGTTCCTATAGTTTATCTGAATTATAGTAGACATTTGTATACTTATTTCCAGGTCCCATTCTCCAACAGACTGACAGATGCACTGGATGTTCAGAGAGTGGTTTCTCTTATTCACAGCAGTATCAGCAGCCCATTGTACAGTAACTGGCATTTATTGAACTCCCAAAGAGTATTTAAGTGAGTGAATGTCAACAATGTAAGATGACAAATCATTGTCTGACTTCTAGAGACTGTGTGTTCCAGGACTTGGGGAGAAAGCTTTCTTTTTCTTGGTCCATATGAATGTTAAGACTATGAGGACTACGCTCAGGATTGGGGTCCAAATGTGGAATGTGAGATTATTTTAGGAGTACATCCCTTCCCTGAATGATCTGCTTTTTCCTCTCTATTTCGTATATCCTATTTACAAAACTATCCTTTGACCCCAGATGTCCCTCCAGTTACTGTTCTCTTTCTCTACTTCCTTTTGCAAAAATCTTCTTGAAGGAGTTGATTCTGATTACTTCCTCCATATCGTAAAAATGCCTTTCATTTCAGCCAGCATTCTGCCCCAACCACACTCAATTGCAATGGTCCTTGTCAGTCACCAGTGAAATCCAATGATCACTTCTTGTTCTTTCTAACTTGTTGTCTAAGCAACATTTAACACAATTGATCCTCCTCCTTGAATCACTTTCTTTTGCTGTCTTCCATGGGACCACATTTTCCTGGTTTCCCTCCTACCTCAATAGCTTTTTCTTTTTAGCCTCTTTCGTTTGTTCCTCATTCTCTATCTTGCCTTTAAATGCTGGAACATTCCAGGGCTAAGCCTTTTCATTCTCTGTTTACACACTGTCTAGGTGACATTATCTAGTTGCATAGATTTAAATTTTACCTATATGCCGAAGACTCTAATCTTTAGTGGTAGCCCTGTCCTTTCTCTGGAACTCCAGGCTGCTCTATCTAATTGTGTACGCATCCGAATGGATGTCTAATAACGGTATTTCAAACGGAGAGTGTTGCAAATACAACTCTTGTTTCTCAAATCTCTCCTCATTTTCATCATCTCAGCAAATAGCACATCTCCTAGTTGTTCATGTTATCCTTAACTCCTTTCTCTTACCTCTCAAATTCAACTAATAAGCAAGTTTCACAGACTCTACCACCCAGTCTGCAGCGTCTCCCCCATAGTTCAAACCTTTCTCATTTCTTGCCTGAGTACTGACTACAATTATATCGTAACTGATTTTCTTGGTAGCCAGAATTGGATTTTTAAAAATTAACAAATAAACTTCCTTCAGTTGGCCTTCCATATTTGTGAGTTCCACATCTGTGGATTCAAACTGCTGCGAATCAAAAATATTTGAAAAATAAAAAATACAGCAACGAAAATCATACAATGTAGTTTAGCCACTATTTACATAGAATTTACATTATATTAGATATTATAAATGATCTAGAGATGCTTTGACATATATGAGAGTATGTGTGTAGGTTTATATGCAAATGCTACCTTATTTTATACATAGTACTTGAGCATCTGTGGATTCTGGTATCTGAGTGCGTCCTGGATCCAATCTCCTGTCACTACCAAGAGAGAATTGTATGTTATGGTGCACGATGTAATGTTTTCATATATGTATACATGATAGAATATCAAGCTAATTAACATATCCATCACCTCATAGCTTTATCATTTTTTTTTTGTGATGAGAATATCTAAAATCTATTCCCTTAGCAATTTTCAAGTATGGAATAGATTACTAGCTATAGCCATCGAGCTGTATAATAGATCTCCAGAACTTATTCTTCCTGTCTAGTTGAAATGTTGTACTTTCTGACCAACATCTCTCCATTTTATGTCTCTCCATCTCCACTCCCCACCCCAGTCCAGTCCTTGGTAACCACTATTCTACTCTTCAATGAGTTTGCTTTTTTTTTTTTGATTCTACCTGTAAGTGAGAACATGCAATATTTGTCTTCCTGTGCCTGGCTAATTTCACTAAACGTGATGTCCTCCAGTTTATCCATGTGGCACAATGGAATACTATTCTGCTTTAAAAAATAAGGAAATCCTGTCATTTGTAACAACATGGTTGTACCAGAATTAGATCTGTAAATCTCAGATTTTATTCATGTCAAACCCTCTTTTAAAAATGTTCCTACATCTTCCCATAACATGAGAAATACATTTGACGTTTTTTATCCCGGTTTCCAAAATTTCATGTGATTTGAACTGCTTTTACCTTTCTGAGTATATCTCATGCCACTCTTCTCTTTTCCCTGTGCTCTCACTGTCCTGGTCTGATTTCTGGTTCTCAAACTTGCCAAACTTGTTCCCACTTTGTGGCATTTACACTAGCTTGTTCCCTCTACTTGGAAAAATTTCCCCCCAATCTTATAATGACAGGCTCCATCTTCCTTTCCTCTCTTAGTCTAAATGTCAATAACTTAGAGAGATTCCTCCATATAAATTAGCCATCTGGTTTCTATCACATCACCCTATTTTACCTCTCTTCGTTGCATCTTTTTACTATCTGATGTCAATCTAGTTATTTTTTCTGTCTCTGTTCTTTTCCCCACTAGATTGTAAGTTTGAGAGTAGAGACAATATCTCTCTTATTCTCTGTATGAATTCATTAGTTAGAATCCCTTATGGCATACAGTCAGTGTTCAACAAGTACCTCCCTGACTCTGAAGTCAGACTGCTCATTTGTTTTAGTATATGTTGTCCAAATCTGTCTCTATTAGGCAAGGTGCTTTTAATAGTAACCCTT
Organism: Theropithecus gelada; assembly: GCF_003255815.1. Classification (NCBI taxonomy): domain Eukaryota; kingdom Metazoa; phylum Chordata; class Mammalia; order Primates; family Cercopithecidae; genus Theropithecus; species Theropithecus gelada. Next base: position 62,160,583 of record NC_037668.1, on the reverse strand, counting down.
GGTCTAGCTGAACTCATCAGATCACAGTGAGGTTTAGAGCCTTTAATAATGACCACGATTTTGATGACCCCTGTCCTTTTTTTGCCTCCCTCATCAAGTTATGGCAGCACAAGGTGTCTGGTGGAAGGCTTGGGGCTCAGGAAAAACATAGAACTTCATTTAAATTAACATTTGGTAGAGTCAACAATGTTTAGAGCTCCTGGTTCCCTGCCTTCCCATTCCAAGCCCTAACTACTTCCTCTACTGCGCTCACCTTTGTTAGAATTAGCAACCCTAGCAGTATTGGAGGGACAGTGGAAGGGTCAGAGAAGGGAATATTAGCCTGGCTTGTAGTTTTCAGGGACTACAGCTGAGCCATGCTAGGATTAGTGTAAGTAGATGACTGAAGAGTGCTGACAAAAATGTGGCAATGGAAAAAGTAGAGCATTTCTGTGGGGGAGTAAGAAGACTTCTGAAATACCCAGAAACACTAAATCAAATTTAAAAATTATAGGGTGTGGAATAGGGAATGTAGAGTGTTATTGGGCCATGTTCAATACTCATTTCTTTGAACACCATCTAAAAATCTAAAACAATTTTATGATTTAAGGCATCACAAAATTTGATAGGCCCAGGGGACCCAGGATTCTATTTCATTAGCCTTCTTACCTTAGGCAAGGCTGTCCTGTACCATGGAGCTAAAAGGTGGCCATTTGGCTTCTAAAATACTGAATACTAGAGAATGCACTTCCACATAAGGAAGCCCAACTAAATTGTAGAAGACTGACTAGTAGAAATATCTTCCTTATATTATTAAAGACTTAAATGTAAGACCTGAAACTATGAAAATTACTAGAAGAAAACTAGATAAAACTCTTCTGGAGATGGGTCTAGGCAAAGAATTTATGACAACCGCAAATGCAAATGCAACAAAACAAAAAATAGACAAATGGGACTTAAACTAAAAAGCATAGCAAAAGAAAGAATTGACAGAGTGAACAGACAATCTGCAAAATGGGAGATAATATTTGTGAACTATGTATCTGACAGGTGACGAATATCCAGAAAGATCTCAACTCAACAACCAAAAACCAAATAACCCTATTAAAAAGTGGGCAAAGGCCATGATTAGACTTTTTTTTTTTAAAGAAGACATGCAAATGGCCAAGAAGCATGTGGAAAAAAATGCTCAGCATAGAAATTTAAATTAAAACCACAGTGAGATATCATCTTACATCAGTCAGAATGGCTATTATTAAAAAGACACGCCCTCCAAAATAAACCACCAAAACCAGATGTTGTTAAGGATGTGGAGAAAAGAAAACACTTATATGCTGTTGGTGGGATTATAAATTAATACAACCTCCATGAAAAAAAATTTCTCAAAGAATGAAAAATAGAACTACCATTTGATCCAGTAATCCCACTACCGGGTATATATCCCACCAAAAAAAAAAAAAAAGAAAAGAAATTATATCAGAAAGATACCTGCACTTGCATGTTTATTGCAGTGCTCTTCACGAGAGTGAAGGTGTGGAATCAATCCAAGTGTCCATCAACAGATGATTGGGCAAAGAAAATGAGGTATAGATACACAATGAAATACTATTTAGCCATAAAAAAGAATGAAATCATATCCTTTGCAGCAACATGGATGGAAGTGGGAAGTTAAGTGAAACAACTCAGAAAGACAAATGCTCCATGTTTCACTTATGGTGGGAGCTAAATAACACGTACACACAGACGTTGACTGTGGACTGATAGACAACGGAGACTTGGAAGGGTAAGGGTTGGTGGGGTGGATGCTGATAAATTACTTAATGGGTACAATGTACTTTATTTGGGTGATAGATACACAAAAAGCCCAGACTTCACCACTATACAATGTATCTCTGTAACACAATTGCACTTGTACCCCTTAAATTAATACTTTTTTTTTTTTTTTTTGAGACGGAGTTTCACTCTTATCGCCCAAGCTGGAGTGCAATGGTGTGATCTCAGCTCACTGCAACCTCTGCCTCTGGGGTTCAAGCAATTCTGCCTCAGCCTCCCGAGTAGCTGGGATTACAGGCATGCACCACTATGCTTGGCTAATTTTGTGTTTTTAGTAGAGATGGGGTTTCACCATGTTGGTCAGGCCAGTCTCGAACTCCTGACCACAAGTGATCCACCCACCTCGGCTTTCCAAAGTGCTGGGATTACAGGCATGAGCCACCATGCTTGACAATTTATACATTTGTTTTTTAAAAAACAGATTCCTTGTATTGAACATACGTTTCCCTGAATTGGCTGTATAATGATCCTTGTTTTGGTCTCTGGAGCATCACAGAGTGAGCCTAAAACTCTTTCCCACCCAACAGTCTGTTGCAGACTGAATTGTATATCTCTTCTACCTTGCCCCAATTCATATGTTAAAGTCCTGACCTCAGGACTGACCTAGATATGTGACTACATTTGGAGATAGGGCCTTTAAGTAGGTAATTAAGGATAAATAAAGTCACAAGGATGGAGCCCTAATCTGATAGGACTGGTGGCCTTATAATAAGAGGAAGAGATTCCATGGGCATGTGTACTGAAGAAAGGCCATATGAGGACACAGTAAGAAGGTGACGATCTGCAAGCCAAAGAGAGGGGCCTCCAGATAAATCAAACCTGCTGGCACCTTAATCTTGTACTTCCAGCCTCCAGAACTGTAAGAAAACAAATTTCTGCTGTTGAAGCCACCTAGTCCGTGTTATCTGGTTAAGGCAGCTTGAGCTGATGAATGCATAGTCTTTGTACACCTCAGGGAACAGTGAAAGCTCTTTGAAAACTTCTCTTATTCAAGTAAAAAGTTATTCTCTTTTCAACTGCTCCTCCTCAGAGCAGAGATGTCCATCAGAGGGAGGCCTTTTTAAAAGAGTAATGAGTAGATGGAACCTAACACCACAGTGAAGCAGGATGGGTGCTGGCCAGAGAAGTAGGACTATTACTTTACTTATTCTATAGATACTATTTTTATAATAAATACAACTGAAGACCCATGCTCTAGCTATTGACTAAGATTGACTTCCAAGAGAGTTTAAAGTACTCTCTCAAAGGTTTTGCTAATAGTCCGTTGGCTTTGTGCATTAAGTGCCTGACTTAACATCAGTCTGGTTAGATTTCATCACGTTAGATTTGCCTCATTTTTTAATCCATCCAAATATACTCCCTGTCTGCCCCAAATGCTTATTATTGGAAAATCAATGCCCTTCTTCAGACATTTCATAAGGCTATTGAGTGGGAAAGGGTCAAGAATAGAATCTGATATTTTGAATGATAATAATAGCAACTTACATCTATATAGAACTTTACAGGTTATAGAGCTTTCTACCAGTTTAGGGATTCTGGCAAAATAGGAAATGAGTTTCATCTTTCATGACCTTTTCTTTATGAGTTGCTCAGTGTGATGGAAATGCATTGTGAACCAGGAGCACTAATCTCAGCTTTGAAGCCACATTACCTCTCTCAGCTTTGATGTTCACCTACGAGTGAAGGAAAAGGCTTGATGATCTCTGAGATCACTTATCTTCAATACTACACAGCATACTTTTTTCCATATATATATGCTCTTCCATTTCAAGCCAAACATTCCTGGTTCCTTAACTAAAGCTGTCTGGTAAATCCACACCAATTTCCAGGCTCCATGCTGTATCTCTAAAGTATTCAAAAAACTTTTCATTAGTTAATAGTTTGAGAATCCACCTTTTTCTTCTTTTCTATGTTAATGACCTTTCTCCATCTGCAGCCATCAGCATCTCACCCATTTTCCCTGATACCTCATAGAAAGCCAAGAGTGGCTTAGTGACTGCATCTGCAAGTCTCCCCAGGACTGTGGGGTGAAATTCTTCTAGCGGAATCTTTTTTGGCTTTGCAAGAGCAGCCAGGTGCTCTCTTGCTCCCTGTTCACCCATTGTGAGTTCTCCTCTCAGCACTTTCATCTGCACATTTCATATTCATGTCTGCCATATCTTTATTCAAGGTGCCAATAAAAATGCATTATGCATGACTTGGTTGGCTAGAAAATGATCATGTTTTGTATATTTAGGGATGTAAGAGCTTATAAAGAAGCAAAAAAATTTGTGGGGGGATGTATTATTTCTTGACAAAAAAACTTCAGAAAAATGATGGTTTTACTCTTCTCCATCAACCGCCTTCTCACCCAAATCTTCACATCTTAACCTAGAGCACACAGTGCCTGAGGGGAAGGAGAAGAGGAGAAGGGGTTAAAGTTGGATGGATGGAGTGGATGAGGTGCAGTCTGGCAGAAGTAGCCTGGAAAATACGGCCAAGACATTCAGGCTAAGTACAGCAGACAATAGGTAAGCCTTTGCAGTTTTTTAAGCAGAGATGTAATACAATGGTAGTATGTTTTCTATTTGTCTTTAGATGGTGCTAATCAGTCCAGGTGACTGCTTTCCTGGATTCTCATAGCCAAAGCAGATGTACACTTTGGCGCTTGCTGTTTTTTTTTATTGACCAGCAGAAGCTTTAAACTCTTCTCTCTCCCCTCCCTTCCCCACCCTCTCTGTGTATGATCTGTTAAAGTATAGATTATTAATGGAACCCACCCTCAGAGGTTTTGATTCAGTAGGCTTGAGGTGGTGGCACTGGGAATTTGCATAGTTAACAAGTTCCCAGATGATACCGATGCTGCTGGTCCAAGGACCCCACTTGATAAACCACTGCTTTAGAGAACCATGTATGAGTCTTTTCCTGACCTCTCTTCATTAACAAGAAGCAAGCAGCAGCATGGGGCCCACACGGGGCCACTGAGAATAATTACATTTTTTTGGGGCTCATGGTAGGACTCAGAGCTTTACCTTGGCATTTAACAAGACACTTTTCCTGGTGATGCTTGTCTTCAGACAATGGGTCTTTATAGCCTGTAACAGTAGAATTTGACATTATGATTCATCTACGGAAATTTTCCATCTCAACTGAATGGGCCAATTCATAGATGTAATGCTCATCAGATAATCTCCATCTTCCCAAGATGTTAGATTATCCTCGGGAGGATTTAGATTAGGTACCAAGAGAATCTTCTGATAATGAAAGCTGCTAAATACCCACAGGGCTTAAGAGAAGATATTACATCTCTCATCTGGGCAATAACTGAAAACAAGTTAGATTTTCCTCAATGCACACAGAGTTCTGAAATCAGAGAGAACATGGTTGGAATAATTTTCTGCCTCTTTTTAAGGTAATCTGCTCTAAATGAGTCACTTAATCTCTCTGAGCCTCTGCTATGGCATACATAAAATAGGGATTATCAGGGCTTTTGTAAACTTTAATCAAAATAAAAGTGTAAAATGCTTAGCACTTTGGCTCATAGTAGATGCTCAACTAATGTTAATAACCTCCCTTCTGATGTCTTCTTTCTGTAATGGAGGCCATTTTACTATTGCATATTATGGATTAGTCTGAAATGTATCAGAAAGGAAAACAAAGAGCTAGGCTTGGAAAGGGAGTCATTTTCAGAGTCAGCTTCATTGCTGCCAATTTGGAAATTAAACTTTCTCAATGGTTGGAGAACATCAGCCTAGTAATAGGCTTACTTACAAACTGCAGAGGGAAATGGACTCTGCAGGGAACCACTCATTCAACACCGGGTGGCCCTGGAAACCCGTTTCCTGCTGGCAGAGGGCAGCCAGCAATAAGCACGGCGGGTGTCAGCACCGTGGACAGCTACCCAGAGGTCCAGGCTCGTCAGCTGGGCGCTCACTAGGCCTGGGTAATGATCCGTGGCAGTCTTGTTAATGGCCTTAGGGTTTCATGTATTTCTGTAATTATTCAATCATTTGAAAGTTTTGAGTTTCTAATTATTAGGCAAAAATTAAAATATCCTCTATAATTCAGCTCCCTCAGGCCTTGAACTAGTGGTGTCTGGTTCTGTCGGGTTATCCTTCTAGTGAATGGTGGATGATGGCAGTTGCAGTCACCTTCCTTGTTATTTCTTTATGTATTTTACCTCCAGGACGTCCTCTTTGCCATCAGGTCTTTAAATTATCACACTGGTGTGCCCGGTGATAAATACCAGGTGCTGCTCTTTCTAAGCCCAGCCTCAGTCTAGGGTAAGATTCTCAGCACTGGCTGCATATTAAAATCACCTCAAGAGCTCTTAAAATGTCTATGCAACCCCCTCCCCAGATAATATAATTTAATTTGTCTTTATCCTGGGAGAGGCACAAGCATCAGTATTTCTTAAATGATCCCCAGGTCACAGTAACGTTGCAACCAAGGTTGAGAACCACTGGTCTAGAGATGAACGTTTTTTATCCCCTAATGTCTCCCTGGTGTTAATCTCAACTTCTTACCTATGATTCTCTTGGGACACCGACTGAACCCAGTTTCTAACTTATTGATTTCCAGCATAGGCATTGCCAAACTCAGCAATGCAGCCTCATCTTTCCCAAATGTAGAGTAGGGATATCTTTATTTCAAAAATCTGCCCTATTTGTCTCAACAAGTTTATCACAAAATTAAATAATGTGAAAGTTGAAAATTTCAAATAAAAATAATTAGCATTCATATATGGTTGGAAGAACCTGGAGAAACAAAAGAAAGACCCTGAATTCTGGTGCAGTCATTCAAGAACTCATTTAATGAAATTAAATGTGTACATGGCCTGTACCAGAATTCAGTGACCTGGCAATCTTATGGTGTCCATACCTCGGAACATTCCAGGCACAGGTCCATCAGAACACGAAGAAAGATGTTCAGAGCAGCATTGTAGGTGATGGCAGGGAGCTTTAGGCAACCCAGGAACCTGTCACTAAAAAATTAATAAGCAAAATGTAGATGATATTTTTATGGAATACAGTATAGAAGTTAGAGCAACAAAATGGGTATATACACAGCAACATAACTAGAACTGTAAAATAGAGTGATAAAAAAGGAAACAGCTTGAAATCAGAAGCACACTGCCACTTATGTACATTTAAAACAAATTTGTTCACAAAGCAATATTACAGATTTTTCATGGATACACTCATATCCAAGGGCATTTACCAAACACAATATAGTAAGTGCTTATGGTAAATAGGCCTGGGAAGTGGGGATGAAGGAAAAATATTGAAACAAAGTCTATCAAGAGCAGAACCTTAAATAGGCAGTTGCGATGATATCTGCTGTGAACCAAGAAGTATGATTAGTTTAGCTCTCTGCCCCTTCCAAAGGGGGAAAGGGAGAAAGAGTGAAGCAGAAAGAGGGAGCTTGGACTGGTTTACAAGTGGGAACAGGAGACTCTAGGAAGAAAAATGAGACCTTGGGAACAGGAAAGAGAACCAGGAACCTGCCCTGGGCTGCAAAGAAAAATCTAGCTTTATTGCTCTCTGTAAGGTATTGGGAAAGGAAATGAAAAAGGCTTGCCAAGTTAGAAATAAAGGTATTCACAAAAGCCCTGAGACAGAGGGGGAGCAATTTAAAGGTTGGAGTGGAGAAATTGCATTTCTAGGCCTAGAAAGAAGTTTTATGTTAAAGACTCAAGGATGTTGCTGCTCACCCAGGTGGGAGAAAGGCTCTGTTCCTCCTAACATTCTGGGTGTACCTAAGTTTCAGAAAAAGGAAGTTTCCAGAAGTGAAATATCCTCCCCCAATAGACTGACCCATAACTAGGGCCTCTTTGTAGACTTCTCTGGGTACTGATCCAATCGTTGAGTCATTCCACTAAGATTGATGCTACAGGCCTGCCATGTCCTAGGCAATGGGTGTACAGAGAAGGGTGAGGCTTGTCCCTTGCTTCAGACAAGGCAGATATGGATATTGAAGCATCCTTCAATTTGCCTGAACACTGAGCTGGGGCTGTGCAGAATTTCTTCTCTCGCTGGCAGCAGGTGGTCCTATACCTATAGAATAGAAACCCCAGTGATCTATTCACTGTAAACCCAGAAAAACACATACCTTAGCAGAAAGCCTTTTCACCTGTATTACTGATAAAGAATAATTAATATATAAGTTAATATATTAAGGAAACACAATTTGAGTTTGTTTTCTACTAGGAGTTGAAGAAGAGCTATGCAAATCCCACCAACTTATAGTTGAGGACAACTTGTACATCTGATCAAACTTGTGTAATGGTTATATCAGGTCTTGCTGGATGTGGATTGCATTGTACAGTTGTGGGGACTAGGGTTCAGTAAGATCAAATTTATACTCCCAAAGTAGGACAAGGAGGCTGGTTCTTGAGGAACCACTCCAGATGACCCCTTGAAAGTCACAGTGCGGTGGCTTTGAGAGCAATCCTCTTGGTAAAACAGCTCTTACTTTGCATTTAAGATTGTCCTCCTGAAGAGGTCATGTGTAAATCAAATTTAATAAATCAAATTCCACACTTCATACCTTGGGGAGGCTCTCTCTTCAAAGGAAACTGTGAGTGAATCCCTTTTTAATAGAAGTAATCAGCTCTTCATTTATCTGATTTGTAAGGTAAGATTTTTATGTATCAGATTTTCTTGAGATCAGCAGAGTCTTCATTTCGTTGGTAGGAAACCCAACACAGAATAGTGTAAGTAAAACAACAACAACAACAACAACAACAGCAAAAATAGCAAATTACGGGCTCACACAGTGAAAAGGTGTAGGGATACACTGGCTTTAGACAGGGCTATATTCAGGACCCAAACAATGATGTAGGATTTTGTTTTTTTTTTCCATCTCTCAGATCTGCCTTTGCTTGGCTTTGTTCTCAGGTGCTACCTGAATGAAGCAGCTGCAGCATCTTTTTCCTGCCAGTTTAAAGCCAACAAGGAACATCACTTGCTTCTCTTCCCAGCAGTCTCAGAATTGGCTGTGAGTGTGTCTCCTGCCCATCCCTGAAAGAGTAGGGTGTGACGACCTGATTAGCTTGGGCTGGTCATGGGGGGCTTTCCATAAACCAGATGGGCTAAGAGTGGGGAAAGGGAGCTTCCAAGAAGAAAATCAAGCAGTTATCAGGAGAACTAGGGAACAATGCCGGGGTGGGGAGGGAACATAAACTCAATTCTTCCTTTCCCTCATCCTCATACCCAATCCATCACCGGGAGTGTCTATCCTAGAAGTACCTCCCAAGGAGTTGTCTGCACAGCACTTGCATCAGAATCACCTGGAGGCCTGTGAAATGCAGGTTTTAGGGTCCTATTTCAAATGTAGTGAATTTCAGTATCTTGGGGTGGTTCTCAGACTCTGCAATTTTAGATCATTTCCCAGGCGATTTTAAAAAATGTACACTGACATTTAAGAACCACTTCCCAAAGCTGTTTCATTCTTTCCATTTCCCATAGTTACTGCCTTTGTTCAGGACTCACCATTTCTCACCTGGGCACTTCCAAATGCCTCGTTGCTGGTCTTCCCACCTCAATTTCTTCTCTGCCAGCCACAGTCCTTTCCTCCACCACATCTGCTCATGCTGATAGCCCGGACATTCTACCTTAGACTTAGCTCTCCAGCCTCCTAACCCATCCTGGCTCCCAGCCTTTCCGGACGTCTTTCTCATCCATTCTCTAAACATTTCGGGTTGTTTCCCCAGATCTACTCTGCTGTACATAACCTTCCCTCTGCACCTGACATCATTCCCCTTTTATTTTATTTATTTATTTATTTTTGAGACGGACTCTCCCTCTGTCACCCAGGCTGGAGTGCAGTGGTGCTATCTCGACTCACTGCAACCTCCGCCTCCCGGGTTCAAGCGATTCTCCTTCCTCAGCCTCCTGAGTAGCTGGGACTACAGATGTGTGCCACTACATGCAGCTAATTTTTTTGTATTTTTAGTACAGATGGGGTTTCACCGTGTTAGCCAGGATGGTCTTGATCTCTTGACCTTGTGATCTGCCCGCCTCAGCCTCCCAAAGTGCTGGAATTACAGGGGTGAGCCACCACACCCGGGCCCATTCCCCTTTTCCAACAAATGAAAACTCCTGTGTTAAAGGCCAGCTTAACTGCCACCGCTCCTGTGCAACCTCCCTGTGCCTTCCCTCCAGAAGAAATTTGTGGCTACCCACTCCTAGCCTCTGGTTCTCCTCTGGAATCCTGTTCATGAATCTCTTTTACAGCAGTTTAGCACATTGTGTGGAACTTATGAATGTATATGTCTGTTTTTCCCTCTGGCACTACTAAGGTCTTCAATAATATTTAAGTGCTAAAAGCAAGCCTTTGGAGAAAGACGAATTAGGCTCTCTTCCAGCTTGAGATATTTACAAGACGTGTGACCTTGGGTAAGTCTATTCACTTTCCTGAGCCTTGGTTTCCTAATGTTTAATGGGAATTTTCATACTTACCTTGTGGATTTGTGGATGGATTCAACTGAGATAATAAACAGAAATCTCTTCACACAGTGCCTGGCAATGTAATCTGTGCTCAGGGAACGCTAAAGTAAACAAAACAAAACAAAAACCAAAAAAACCAAAACCGTTGAGTCAAGGGAGGAAAAAGCCTCAATACTGTATATACCTAAAATTCATGTTTATTTAATGCTAAGCAACGGTTCCTAAAAACCACATTCTGAACTAATCCTGTAATGTTATGTGGGTCAAATCTGGAAGGCTGCAGATAGAATCAAGTCTTCAGACTATATTTGCATGTCTCTGACACCTGCACACGCCTCTCTATCTTCTCTGGAGCTTTGAGCTGCTTTAAGTCCATCCCTCAGAAATAATCACTTTTAGAACATGGAATGCTGACATGAGAGTAATGCAACTCCCCAACAGTGCAATTTCTCTGGAGCATAGAAATGTTTTAGCTTTGTGAGAATGAGAAAGGGTAAGGCTTGGTGGTGGACAACCAGTTCAGAAGTGGCAGTGTTGAGCTCGCATAAATAAAAACCATTAAAGCTGCCTGAAGTGACAAGAATGGTCCAGGAATCCAAATGAACTGATAAGTGTGGGAGATAAAAACATTTCATTTATGTGAGCAGCAGGATGAATTTCAAGAAATTTAGCCCCTCTTGTGGTGACTGTTTCCTGCTTGCTTTATAATCTGCCTGAAATTGTCACTCCCCTTCATAACCAGGCATCTTACACTTGGCATGCAAGAGGCTATGCAAAAGGGATCCCAAACAGAAGCTGGGAAAAAATGGGCAGTTCAAGAAAATAAAATGACTGCAAATTCCTGGTTATCTGCAATGCCCACTGCAATGTCGTGGAATATCTACATGGTGCAGAGCTGATGTATGAGGAGAGCCCAGCACAGTAGCTGGTGCTTTGTAGCTACTGTTGCCAGTGTTGATTTTCTTGTTTCCTTCCATCCATTTTGAAATTTAGTGGGTAAGAAATGGAGGAGGTGTGTGTGTGGGGCGTGTGCATACGAGAGGATACAAGAAATTGACTTCTGTGTTTTTGTGGATTGCTCAAAATTTAGAGTGTAGATCACAGCACTAATCTGATTGTGTTTGTCTAGCCAACACGTTAGATACTATTCTGAACACAACCCTGCTCCAGGTGCAGGGAATATGAAGTTTAACAAGAAAACACAGGACAAATCCTTGCCTTCCAGGAGCTCATGATTACAACATAAAAATAGACAAGTAAACAAACAAAACAGAAGATTAGGCTCCCTTGAAGCCAGAAATTATGTCTTATGCATCTTTGTTTCCCTAGGTTGTTTCATAACCTTCATAGGCCTTAGGTACTCAGTTTTAGAGGCCTGTCTTATTAAAAAATAAAACACACTATAATACCACTGCCATACTAAATATACAGTCAGGCCTCCATATCCATGGGTGTTGCATTTCTGGATTCAACCAACCAAAGATTTAAAACATTTTTTAAAAACTAGATGGTTGTGTCTGTACTGAACATGTACAGACTTTTGTCCTATTATTATTCCCTGAACAATAAAGTATAAACCATTTACAGAGCATCTACATTGCATTAGATATTATAAGTAATCTAGAGATGATTTAAAGTGTATAGGAGGATATATGTAGGTTATGTGCAGATACCACAACATTTTATATAAGGGACTTGAGTATCTTCAGATTCTGGTATCCCGGGGAGGTGCTGGAACTAATTCCCCACAGATACCAAGGAAAGACTGTAATTTATATATGTAACCCTGTAAGAGTTGTGTTGAAAGGTATTTAACTGGCTGACATAAGGTTGTACTTTGTAGACATTCAAGTAGATGTTTGTTGATTTAATTTTGCAGTCTTTGTATTTTGGAGATGATTATTTTCAGGTCTCAAATATTCTTGTGAACACTTGAAAAGCCCGTGAATCCTAGGAACTGTTTTAATGTTGTCTGATAGAATAGATGACCCTTGAAACTTCACACATTACCTGGCACACAGTGAGTCTTTCATTCAAATATTTGATGGCAGAATAAATTAACTAAGGACATCAGATAATGAATAAATATCATGTGTTATAAAGTTCAGTTCCATGAAGCAAGGAACTTATCTCATGACTCTAGATTCCATTCTGGTTCCCAGTTCTGATCCCTTTGAAAGCAAAGGTCATTGGTTGCTAAGGGATTACAGTGGCTGGGGAGAATATCTCCTCTCCATTATAAAACTAACTTACGGCCGGGCGCGGTGGCTCAAGCCTGTAATCCCAGCACTTTGGGAGGCCGAGACGGGCGGATCACGAGGTCAGGAGATCGAGACCATCCTGGCTAACACGGTGAAACCCCGTCTCTACTAAAAAATAAAAAAAAATTAGCCGGGCGAGGTGGCGGGCGCCTGTAGTCCCAGCTACTCGGGAGGCTGAGGCAGGAGAATGGCGGGAACCTGGGAGGCGGAGCTTGCAGTGAGCTGAGATCCGGCCACTGCACTCCAGCCCGGGCGACAGAGAGAGACTCCGTCTCAAAAAAAAAAAAAAAAAAAAAAAAAAAAAAAAAAAAAAAAAAAAAACTAACTTACAAAGCCTGGTCCTCGAGATTTTAGCAAAAGACATGGAATGATCCAATATGCACAGTGTGAAGTTAAGCATTGTGGAAGTAAGTGGGTTCTTTAGTCCCCATTCAGAAATGAAGTGGGTGATGGTGTCGTGCAAAGTCAGAAAACCTGAAGCACTAGAGATAATGGATATGAGTACAAGCATTGGATACCAGACTGCCTGGGTTTGAGTCTTGGCTCCAGTACTCCTGGCTGTGTGCCACTGGGCAAATTACTTAGCTTCTTTCCAGTTATTTATTTCTTATTTTAATCTAAAAAGGGGGAATAATTATAGAACCTATTCCATAGTGAGAATTAAATGAGTTTTGCAAAATGCTTATCACAGTGCCTGACATGTGGTAGGCACCCCCAAATTTTCACTATTATATTTGTCCCAGTGTTACCAGAGATTAGCCACATGATCTTAGACAAGTCTCATCTACTGACAATCTTCTGGTTTTCTTTCTTTTGTACCTTTCCTAATGCATCAGACCCAGGTTGTAAAGACTGGATGAGATCACAGAGTTGGCACAGAATTAGTGGTACACTAAGCCAGCTCATGCTAGCTCTCTCAAGTCTACCATTAATTTTTTAGGAATCCCACAGGTTGATTATTAAAGATAGACATCTAAAAATTAATTATATAAGTTTATAATAATTATATTTGTAAACAAAAGTAACAAATACGCAAAACTCAATTTCTAATTATTTTAGCATGTTTTACTATCATCTATGCACTTGTAGTTATTTATTTATGTCTATTGTATCTGTATGGTAAAAATTCTACATAATGTTGTGCCAGTCTCTTCCCAACTCCACATTCAGAGCTGTTACACTGGCATCTTGAAATGAGTTATGGTAGGGATATGTACAACACAACATGGAAATTGGCAAATACTTCAAATACGAGCTTTTCTCCTTCTGAAGAGCCAGCTGTTAAGCATTTACCAGTATACCACTGCACCATTATCCATAAAATAGTGGTCCTAATTTCTGTCTTGCATGCGTAGATTCATAACGCCTTCTGGGCCATCCAAAAGTTCTGGGCAGGACAGGACTACATTGAGTGCAGTAGGAAGATCCTTACATTAACACAGCTACTTACTGATGCACTATCCTTAGGTAAACCTGCACTTAAGGATAGCATCAGTGACCTTGTCACATGCCTTGTTGAGTTACAACTGTTTACACGCTCCTTTGTTGTACCAGCCTCATGATCCTATTAGAAAGAGAGAAGAGATTGATTCTGTTGGACTCATTCTTTTATCATTAACTTTTAAGTTCAGGGGTACATGTGCAGGATGTGCAGGTTTGTTACATAATTAAACATGTGCCATGGTGGTTTGCTGCACAGATCATCCCATTACCTATGTATTAAGCCCAGCATCCATTAGCTATTCTTCCTCATGCTCTCCCTGACCCCATTACCAACAGAATCCAGTGTGTGTTGTCCCCCCTGCATGTGCCTATGTGTTCTCATCAGTCAGCTCCCACTTATAAGTGAGAACATGTGGTGTTTGGTTTTCTGTTCCTGTGTTAGTCTGCTGAGAATAATGGCTTCCAACTCCATTCATGTCCCTGCAAAGAATATGATCTTGCCCCTTTTTGTGGATGCATAGTATTCCATGGTGTATATGTACCACATTTTCTTTATCCAGTCTATCACTGATGGGTATTTAGGTTGATTCCATGTCTTTGCTATTGTGAATTGTGTTGCAATCAACATACACATGCATATGTGTTTATAATACAATGATTTCTATTCCTTTGGGTATATACCCAGTAATGGAATTCCTGGGTCAAATGGGTATTTCTGCCTCTAGGTCTTTGAGGAATTGCCACACTGTTTTCCACAATTGTTTAACGAATTTACACTCTCACCAACAGTGTAAAAGCATTCTTTGTTTTCCTGCAAACTTGCCAGCATCTGTTGTTTTTTTGACTTTTTAATGATAGTCATTCTGACTGGCATGAGATGGTATCTCATTGTGGTTTTGATTTGCATTTCTCTAATGATCAGTGAGGTTGAGCTTGTTTTCATATGTTTGTTGGCTGTATGTATGTCTTTTGAGAAGTGTCTGTTCATGTCCTTTGCCCACTTTTTAATGGGGTTGTTTGTTTTTTTTCTTGTAAATTTGTTTAAGTTCCTTGTAGACTCTGAATATTAGACCTTTGTCAGATGGATTGATTGCAAATTTTTCCTCCCATTTTGTAGGTTGTCTATTCACTTTGATGATAGTTTCTTTTGCTATGTGGAAGCACTTTAGTTTAACTAGATCCCATTCATCAATTCTCACTTTTGTTGCAATTGCTTTTGGTGTTTTTGTCATGAAATCTGCCTGTGCCTATGTCCTGAATGATATTGCTTAGATTTTCTTCTAGGGTTTTTATAGATTTGCATTTTACATTTAAGTCTATAATCCATCTTGAGTTAATTTTTGTATAGGTGTAAGGAAGGGGTCCAGTTTCAATTTTCTGCATATGGTTAGCCAGCACTCCCAGCACCATTTATTATTTAATAAACAGGAATTGCTTTCCCCATTGCTTGTTTTTGTCAAGTTTGTTGCAGATCAGACGGTTATAGGTGTGGGGTCTTATTTCCAAGTTCTCTCTTCTGTTTCATTGTTCTATATGTCTGTTCTTGTACCAGTATCATGCTGTTTTGCTTACCATAGCCCTGTAGTATAATTTGAAGTCAGGTAGCATGATGCCTCCAGCTTTGTTATTTTTACTTAGGATTTTCTTGGCTATTCAGGTTCCTTTTTGGTTGCATATGAATTTTAGAATAGTTTTCCTAATTCTGTAAAGATTATCAATCGTAGTTTAATAGGAATAGCATTGACTCTGTAAATTACATTGGGCAGTATGGCCATTTTCACAGCATTGATTCTTCCTATCCACAAGCATGAAATGTTTTTCTATTTGTTTGTGTCCTTTCTGATTTCTTTGAGCAGTGGTTTGTTGCTCTCCTTGAAGAGGTCTTTCACTTCCCTTGTTAGCTGTATTTCTAGGTGTTTTATTCTTTTTGTAGCAATTGTGAATGACAGTTGATTCATGATTTGGCTCTCTGCATTCCTGTTGTCAGTGTCTAGGAATGTTAGTGATTTCTGCATATTGATTTTATGTCCTGAGACTTTGCTTACATTGCTTATCAGCTTAAAAAGCTTTTGGGCTGAGATGATGGTGTTTCTAGATATAGGATCATGTCATCTGTAAACAAAGATAATTTGACTTCCTCTCTTCCTATTTGAACATGCTTTATTTCTTTTTCTTGCCTGATTGCCCTGGCCAGAACTTCCTAGGTTGAATAGGAGTAGTGAGAGAAGAATCCTTGCCTTGTTTTCAAGGGGAATGCTTCCAGCTTTTGCCCATTCAGTATGATACTGGCTGTGGGTTTGTCATAGATGTCTCTTATTATTTTGATGTATGTTCCTTCTATACCTAATTTATTGAGAGTTTTTAATATGAAGGGATGTTGGATTTTTCTCAAAGGGCTTTTCTGCATCTATTGAGATAACCATGTGGTTTTTGTCTTTAATTTTGTTTATGTGATTAATCACGTTTATTGATTTGCATATGTTGAACCAACCTTGTATCCCAGGGATGAAGCTGACTTGATCGTGGTGGGTAAGTTTTTTGACACGCTGCTGAATTTGGTTTGCCAGTATTTTACTGAGGATTTTTTGCACTGATATTCATCAAAGATATTTGCCTCAGTTTTTTTTTTTGTTTTTTTTTGTTTTTTTTTTTTTGGTATCTCTGCCGGGGTTTGATATCAGGATGATGCTGGCCTCATGGAATGAGTTAGGGAGAAATCCCTCCTTTTCAATTTTTTGGAATAGTTTCAGCAGAAATGGTATCAACTCTTTTTGTACCTCTGGTAGAATTCAGCAGTGAATCTGTCTGGTCCTGGGCTTTTTTTTTTTTTGGTTGGTAGGCTATTTATTACTGCCTCAATTTCAGCACTCGTTATTGGTCTATTCAGGGATTTAGTTTCTTCCTGGTTCAGCTTTGGGAGGGTGTATATGTCCAGGAATTTATCCATTTCTTATAGATTTTCTAGTTTATGTGCATAGAGGTGTTATAGTATTCTCTCATGGTAGTTTGTATTTCTGTGGGGTTAGTGGTGATATACCCCTTATCACTTCTGATTGTGTTTATTTGAATCTTCTCTCTTTTCTTCTTTATTAATTTAGCCAGTGGTCTATTATATATATATTTTTTTTTCAAAAAACCACCTCCTGGATTCTTTTATTTTTTGAAGTGTTTTTTGTGTCTCTATCTCCTTCAGTTCAGCTCTGATCTTGGTTACTTCTCATCTTCTGCTAGCTTTTGAGTTTGTTTGCTCTTGGTTCTCTAGTTCTTTTAGTTGAGATGTTAGGTTGTTAACTTGAGTTCTTTGTAGCTTTTTGATACGGGCATTTTAGTGCTATAAATTTCCCTTTTAACACTGCTTTAGCTGCATCCCAGAGATTCTTTTGTGTTGTCCTTTGTTCTCATTAGTTTCAAAGAAGTTCTTTATTTCTGTCTTAATTTCTTTATTTACTCAAAAGTCATTCAGAAGCAGGTTGTTCATTTTCCATGTAGTTGTGTGGTTTTGAGTGAATTTCTTAAGCTCGAGTTTTAATCTGATTGCACTATAGTATCAGAGACTGCTTGTTATGATTTCAGTTCTTTTTCATTTGCTGAGGTGTGTTTTATTGCCAAATATGTGTTCAATTTTAGAGTAACTGCCATGTGATGATGAGAAGAATGTATGCCCTGTTGAATTTGGATGGAGAGTTCTGTAGATATCTAACAGATCCACTTGATCCAGAGCTGAGTTCAGGTCCTGTGGACTCATTCCTAAGGTGAATTTTGAGAAAAAGTGGTTTTACATTTTTTTCCCACTGCAGTTATATGGAAGCATTGCTTTCAGTGTACATGTAATCAATTAGTACCTCCAGAGCATCTCTTCTGTGCAAGCTCAGGTACCCTGCTAAGCACTTTGTGAAGGGACAGTAGTGAATGAGACTATAACCTTGCCCTCAACTAGTTCACAATCTAATTAGGAGACACATAAACAAACAACCACAGTTGACCGTGATGTCCCTGGAAGATGAGGCAGCACAGCATGCTATGCAATTCAATAATTGGGAATGAATATTTTGCATACGTGTGTATAGAAGGGATGATTGGTGGAAGATGGCAGGAAGGTGGAGATGTGGAAAGATTTCAGGGCAGGGAGGGTGTATCAGTCAGAGCTTGTAATCACAAAAAACATAAATCAGTCTCAGCTAGTTAAACAGAAGAAGAATTTAGGAGATGTATTAGAAAGCATGAAGAAACTCTAGGAGGGCCTAGAGACTATGCATTCAGAAGCAACACCCAAAATTGTGCTGCAGAGCTAGTTCTGTTGAGTCACATGGATGTCCAACTGGTTGCAGATGCAGTCGTTCATGACCAACTCTGCTGATGCCAAGCATTAGACACTGCCATTAGGCTTCTTGCTGCTGATGTCTTTTGCAATTGAATTTAGTTGCTGCCACTAAATTCTACACAATGCTTTATTCTACAAGTCACAAGCTTCTTATTCAAAGCCTAGTTGGATGTATTGTTGAAGCCTCAGTGACATCTTAGTGTCTTAGCTGCAAGAGAGGCTGGGGAAAATCTGGCTTCTATTAAAGGATTTAGAAGATGAGTAACTTTCCAAACATAGCACAGATGTTCAAAGATCTAATCAGCCCAAATAACGACAAATCCCCATTATAATGTGACCATTTGGCTTTGTTTAGCAGAAAGTTTAGAAGTGTGTCAAATTAAAAGATTTTGATAGGGCATGCTAAACATAGAGAACAGCATATTCAAGGGCTTGGTGGCCTGGGGAACCTGGTACAGATAGGTAATTTCAAATATTTTAGTCTGTCTAGGGTGAAAGTACTGTGTGTGTGTGTGTGTGTGTGTGTTTGTGTATGTGTGTGTTTACCAGAGGTGGTGGCCAGCGATGAATATGAAAAAATAAAGTGAAGCTCAGAATGATGAGTTTTGAATTCATAGTAGAAATTTAGGACTTTAAGACTTCATTTTGTAGATGATAGTGAACCACAGAAGAGTTTAAAATAGGAAAATAACTTGGTCATATTTTTCAGGTGGCTCAGCATCTATGAAGGATGGGCAGAAGAGAGAACTCCTGTGTTAATGCTTAAAGAAATTAATACAATAAAAAACAGGATTTTAACTTTATCCACATATTTTGTTTTTCCTAAACTCCTAATTTTAAATTTCTATCTGTTATAATTGCTCTCAAAAATATCTTTATTTCACCTTTAGTTTTGGAGGATATTATCTCTACAAACTATTCTAGTTTGACAGGTTGTTGTTGCTTTTTTTTCCTGTGTAGCAACTAAAAGAGGTCATTCCATTTTCTTCTAGATTTCATTGTTTCTGATGAAAAGTCAGCAAAAATTGTGTGTGTGTGTGTGTGTGTGTGTTCTCTAGCTGCTTTAAATATTTTCTTTTTCTTTTCACTGTGATGTACTTAGGTGTAGTTTTTATTATATTCATCCTGTCTGGGATTTGCTGAGCTTCTTGGATCTCTGGGTTAATTTTTTAAAATCACATTTGAAAAAATTTAGACATTATGTCTTTTCATACCTTTAAAAAAATAACTGTTCTTTTTCATCTCCCCTTCTGAGACTACACTTAGGTGTGTGTTAGATTATTTTATATTATCTTACATGTAATTGATGTTCTGTTCAGCCATTTTCTTTCCGTGTTTCAGTTTGGATAATCTCAATTGACTTGATTTTAAGTTTACTATTCCTTTCTTCATTGTGTTCAATCTGATGTTAAGCCTGTAAATTAACTTTTAAATTTCAAATAAGTAAATTTTCAGATATCCAATTTTCATTTGGTTTTTTAAAATTTTTAAATAATTTACCCAGCCTGGGCAACACAGCAAAACCCTGTCTCTACAAAAGACACACACACACACACACACACACACACACAATAGCTGGGCATGATGGCACATGCCTGTAGTCCCAGCTACTTGGGAAGCTGAGGTGGGAGGATCACCTGAGCCTGAGGAGGTCAAGGCTGCAGTCAGCCATGAAACTGTCACTGGACTCCAGCCCAGGCAACAAAGTGAGATCCTGTCTCAAAATAATAATCATAATTTTTATTTCTTTCTTGTTATTTTATTTCACTTCATGAATTCTATTCATCTTTTTTTCTGCAAATTTTCTGATGGGTTCATAATAGTTATTTTAAAGTCCTTGATTGACAACTGTGGTATATTGATTTTCTGTGAGTTTCCTTCTATTGGTTGTTTTTCTCTTGATTGTTGATCACATTTTTCATGTTTTGTAGTTTTTTACTGTTTAAGTATAATTTTTATGGGTTTTTAAATGGATTGATTCATTAAATTAATTAAATAATTAATTTTGCAGAGGGCACAAGTCTTTTTCTCTGTCAGGTGAAATTCATATTTCATTAAGAATTAAATTGAGCTGAAGCCAGGACACAGCTTTAATTATATTGAGTTCACTTCTGGTTTCAAATAGGACCAAGAATGTCTCTTTGCCTTTTATCTGAATTCATTACCTTCCAAGGGAGTGATCTCTTTGATACTTGATGATTTGACTTGGGAGCAAGTTGGGCTGCAGCTTCAAAGAGATTCGATCACTTTGGGATTTACCTCCAGCATGGCCCCAAAGTTCAAAAATCACAAGTCTTCACAAACTTCTCTACTTTCCAGCTGCATTTCCTCTGCTAACTATTCAGCAAAATTTCAGAATGGATCCAAGTGATTTATCTTTGTGTTTGGACTCCTCTAGATTCCAATATTTCCTGCCTTATCACATTGACATTTGAATCTTGGCTGGTTTCTCCTATTCTTAAAAAAAAATTCTTTCTGTCTATGGCAGACCTGATTCTCCATCCACTTTCTTTCTTTTTTAAAAAATAGTTTAAGATCTTGCTGTCAACCAGGCTGGAGTACAGTGGCTCAATCATAGCTCAGTGTACCTTCTAACTCCTAGGCTAGAGAGATTCACCTGCCTAAGCCATGTGAGTTGCTGAGATTACAGTTGTGAGCCACTGTGCCGGCTCCATCCACTTTCATCAAGATGTGGTCTTTGCCTTCAGGTATGGAAGCCACTATCACTTTCTGCTCACCTATAAAGGACTTATTCCTCTCCGGAATTCAGTTTATCAAGACTTCCTTGTATCTACTGCTCTTTGATATTTGCATAATTTGTTAGTTTTTTTTTTCTTGTTATCATGGGAATATAGGTCTTTTACATACTAACCAGAATGAAAAATGATTGTCCCTCTCTCCTCATTGCAAAGTATTATCTTCCCTTTTTGAGTCTCTGCTTAGAGATGGAAGGAAGGCCTATGACCCTGGACGCCCAGAGACCACTCACTTCCTATGTATCAGTTATGTAGGAAAACACCACTCTTCTGCCCAGATCTTCATGCAAAGACTGATGCTACCTTCTTGCTAGATGCCATGAAATGGGCTTGGGAAGATGTCTAACCTCTCAGTGACTTCAGAACATCCACTTTGCACACTTTCATCTACTCCCTTTTCATACCCAATAGATGTATTTATATAAATTTGCAAATTTTACAGAATTTGCTATTTGTAATTTCTTTTGTGACTGACTTAGTTGTTAAATGCCCTATGGGAGTTTTCTTTTTAAAGGAATCTTGTCGTTAATCCTTTCATAACATGAATAATGAGAGTAACAAGTCACCCTCTACTCTTACACACCCATCTCCATTCCAACTGTTGAGTATAACATAAAGAGCCTGGACACTGGAGTCAGGTAAATCTGAAATCAAACCCTCTTTCAACCACTTAGTATGTGTCTAACCTTAACATCTGTTTGCCTTAGTTTCATTATTATTCAAATTGTTCTTATTGCTAAATATTTTTCCTTTCCATCTTCCATAGTTAGATTCCACTCTTTCTTCTGATCTAAACTGAAGTCATTTTCCTGACCCCCTCGACAGGGTCCTATTAATCTGTTTTACATACTGAGAGCCGCAGGTGCCTGTCACTTACAGCAATTGCCACAATAACAACTTTATTATTTATTTATGTGATTATTGTTTAGTATCTTTCTTCAGTCTAGAATACAAGCTCTTCCTTATGGAAGGGGCCATGGATGTATTCCCAGTGCCCAGGCCTTCACAGAGTAGGTGTTTAATGAATGAATTCTCATTCATTGAGAATGAGAGTGGTGAAGCTTACCTCTACAGGGCTGCTGTGAGGGCTAAATGAGCTAAGGTAAGGGTGCCTTGGTTTGGGCTCCTTCTAAAACAAGGATTTAGGTACAACAATTTTATTTTGTTTTGATATCAATCAGAATGGTGAAGAAGTGAAAGAGAGAGACCATGGAAGAAGCAAAAGCCACAAAGGGTGGTGCCTTGAGGAGGAAGTTACACTGTAGGGAACAGAGCTCTGTCTTACTGGGCACTCTCTGAGAAACTATGTAGAACCTACTCTGGAATTTTCCAAGTGAGGGTTGATGAAGCTGAGTTATTTATTCAACCACTTCTGTGTTTCATTGCTTGAGGGGGGGGGGGTCTCTCTCCCAGGCATTCTCTCTCCAGTCTCCAGAGCATGTGTTTGGGCAGAAAGGTTCAGGAAGCCAGAGCTGTGTATAAGGGCACTGAATGCAGAGGACCTCCAGGGTAGGAGGGGCACCTTTGATGACCTCTGCAAAGTTAAAGCACTCTGTGCAGTGTCAGTGCAGATTAAGGCTCCTTCCAGAAATTGTTCTTCCCTCCCCCTATCTGCTACAGCCACTTTGACCCCAGCAGAACTGGGCACAGTGACAGAGCTCATGCCAGGGCCTCAGAGTATGCCTGCTTTTACCACTGACTGAAGAATCAGGACAAGTGGACAGGCTTGCCCTGGGTCCAGGCCCCATTTTACCCTGAGGGAGCTCACCTCTCAGGCTGACCTTAGGGACAATTAGAGAACACAAGCAAGGCTGCGTTGGTGCAAATTCTCTGGAGAGAGGTGGGATATTAATCCAACCCTTGCCTGGGATATGGTTACACAACATGTAGCCAACATAAGGCCTACTGTTTCCACAGAGCATTCCACTCAGCTCAGTCCAGGTCCTGCACCTGGGAGGTTTCTAATTAATGCCTATTGAATAAACGCTGAATCCTCCCCCAACTGAGGTCACAACAGAAGTGGGGCCATCATGGTAAAAATACACTGATATTTTAAAAGGTTAGTAGCATAGGAGTCATTTGTAAAAATAAAAAACTCTTTTCCTTGAGAGATGAGATGGGATGATTCCAATTCTCAGAATATAAAATTAAGGTTTCTTTACTTTCACAATGAGATGAGGATTTCTAGAACATTTGTGCTGCCAAATTTTAGCTCTGATTTAAAACACCTTTATCACAAATAATGCTGGCTGAGCATAGACTTTTTAGACTGTAGAGAGCTGATTCAGCCCTGCCTCCCCAAAAGGAGTAGAAGAGAGGAAAGGTGGAAAGAGAGAGAGAGGGAGAGATGGGGAGAGAGAGAGAGAGAGAGAGAGGGAGAGAGGGAGAGGGGACAGAGGGAGAGAGGGAAAGAGGGGGAGAGAGAGAGAGAGAGAGAGGGAGAGAGGGGGGGGGGGAGAGAGAGAGAGAGAGAGAGAGAGAGAGAGAGAGAAATTTCTTTTTCTAGCGTTGCAAATGCCAATGTTGCGTTTTCATAGCCATGTGTATCTCCTCACTCATGGAGTTCACTTGTTATTTCTCTTTGACAACAGAGAAAGGATGGTTCCATCTCTTGCTTTCTGTTGTCTTTGCCTTTTACCTCTGTGTGTCCCTGCTTCCCTGCCCTTCTGTCTCTGAAGCTTTTCTGTCTGTCTAGTCATCTGCCCACTGCTCCTTTTCTGCATCTTTTTTCTCTTTCCCTGGTCCTCTGGCATCGTGTTCTTCCCTTTTCATGTCTTTTGGCATCTGCTTTCTTTCTTTCTATGGTGTGTCTCTCTATTTCTGTTCTTCATCCTCCTCATTCCTTTTCTCTCTCTCTGCACCTGGGAGGTTTCACTCTCTCTCTTTCTTTCTGTCTCTCAAAATCACACACATACACACACATAATTTCTTAAAACAAACACAAAGGTATTTTAAGTTTCATCAGAAGAGGAGTGGAGTATCTTCAATCTGCCTCCTTGAAAAATGAAACAGGAAAACAAATCTAGCTTGCCTGGCTTCCTCTTTCTGTGGCCCTGGGTGAAGCCCTTTGCAGACCCACAGAAAAAGATTTGCTCTTGCTTGTCTGACCTGAACTGGCTATTTCAGTCTGTGATTTTTTCTTTCAGCATGCTCACTCTGTTCTGGGCTCTGGACTGAATTGTTGGGGATCCCTGAGTCAGGCAACCCCAAGAAGTCTCCCAGTGGCTAGGGTTGGCCATGCCTGTCCTGGGCGTTGTCTCATGTGTTTGAGGTTCCCCAAAGGTTCAAGGCGTCTTTGCTTTATTCTGAGCAAGTAACAGCACAAGTCAGAAGTGTTGGTTTGAGGGAAACAATGAGTTGAATCATTTTTTTCCTCCCATCCTGCATCCAAGTTCCAGCACCTACTAGCAAGTCGCAAGCAGATCCCTCACCTCTTGGTGCCTGGGCTTTCTCAGCTGTGGAATGAGGATGAAACCTAGGTTGAAGGTTGTTTTCAGAACTTGATGAGGTAAATGGATGCGAAGCTCTCAGCACAGGGCTGAAAGCTAAACCACAGGTACAGTAGGAAAAATAATACTGCCCTGTCTGCTGCACACAATTGCTTTAGGGGTCAAATGAAGTGAGGATGGAGAATGTGCTTTGAAAAGAGTATCATTTACTAAATAAAGTTATTCTTATTATTGAGGTAAATTTTTTATAGCTAGCAGTTATTGAATACTTACAATAATAATTTAAAAAATTATCTGGAGTGGGGATATCTGTGTTTTACAGATGAGGAAATGGAAGTTTGGAGAGGTTAAATGATGACCAAATCACACAATAAAAAGAAATAAAAATTTTAAATTAAATGCTTACCGTGTGACAGACATCACACTAAGGCCCTTACATTTATTATCTCATTTAGTTACACAATTGCATGAGATAGTTATTTTTTCCATTTTAAAATCTATATATTTATTTATTTTTATTAATTTCACCTTTTATTTTAGATTCAGGGGTACACGTTCAGGCTTGCTGCAAGGGTATATCACGGGATGTTTAGGTTTGGGGTACAACTCAACATTGCCCAGGTAGTGAGCATCATACCCAATAATTAGTTTTTCAACCCCTTTCACCCTCTCTCCCACCCCCATCCTGTAGTCTCCAGTGTCAGTTGTTCCCATGTTTATGACCCTGTGTATCTAATGTTTAGCTCCCACTTATAAATAAGAACATGAGGTGTTGGTATTTGGTTTCCTGTTTCTGCATTAATCCACTCAAGATAATGGCCTCCAGCTCCATCCATGTTGCTGCAGAGGACATGACTGCATTCTTTTTTGTGACTGTGTGGTATTCCATGGTGTATATTTACCACATTTTCCTTATCCAACCCACTGTTAGTGGGCACCTAGGTTGATTTCATGTCTTTGCTGTTGTAAATAGTGCTGTGATGATCTCTACAAGGAGAACCACAAAACACTACTGAAAGAAATCACAGATCACACAAACAAATGGAAAAATAATCCATGTTCATGGATTGGAAGAATCAATATTGTTAAAAATGTCCATATTGCCCAAGGCAATCTACAGATTTGGTGATATTCCTATCAAGCTATTATAGCAATGTCATTTTTACACTATTCTAAAATTCATATGGAACCAAAAAAGGGCTTGAATAGCCAAAGCAATCCTAAGCAAAAAGAACAAAGTCAGAGGCATCACATAACCCAACTTCAAACTATACTGCTAGGCTATGGTAACCAACACAGCATGGTACTGGTACAAAAACAGACACAGACTAATGGAACAGTTTAGAGAACCCTGAAATAAAGCTGCATCCCTGGGTTCATTTATTTTTAGATGAGAAAACTAAAGTTTGGAGAAGTTAATTTGCCCAAGCTCAGGTGGCTAGAGGCAGAATTTGTCAGATACCAAAACTTGTTCTTGAAACTTCTTGCTATCCCATCTCAGAGCTCCTAAAGGGCAAAGCTTGGCTGGAGCCCGGGTCTTTCTTCTGGGGCTGCTGGTGGAGCAGTGTGTGTTGGGAGGTGGAGGAACAGGGGTGGGAGGGTGACTCATGGTGTCCCAGGCAAGGGACTATTATCTGAAATGAACTATTGTCTGAAAGAACAACAGTGTGTCCAAGTTTGCGGTCAGCTAGGCATGGGCACTCTTGCCTCTGGAGCGTGAAGTAGGGAATACAAGTGGTTTTCCTCTTGCCTTCCTCCTTCCTTATTCCTTTTGCTCCCTTCCTTCCTTTTCTTCCTCTCCACATGCCGCCTCCAATTCCTCTCTCATCTCTTTCCCTCCTCCTGCCTTCCTTCTCCCCCTCCTCTGCCTTCCGCTTTCCTCCCCCTCGTCCTTTTTTGCCCCCTCCCCTTCCACTGACTTTTCCTCTTCCTTTCCTTCTTTTTCTCTCTCCCTTTCATCTTTCCTTTCTTTCTCCCCTCCGGATTTCTCCCCAACCCCTCCTCCTCTTGCATCGCTCCTCCCATCCCCCCAACCCCTTTTCCCCTCTGCCTGCACTAACTGATGCTGAAGAGCGTGCTGCCTGCTGTTGCCATGGAAACACCTCAGCCAGTGTTGCAGCCTTTTCCTGGATCTCGGCTGGCCAAAGACCAATACGAGAAGCCTAATGAAGTGACCCCAGCATTTTCTTCCTCTCCTCTCCCTCTCAGAGACCACACTCTCTGAAGGCTGGAGCCGCCTATCCCTGGAAGTGTGAAGGGCAGAAACATATGGGGTTGTGGAGAGCTCTGGGGTGGCCTTGGGCATGAGATTGAGCACCAGTCACCTTCCTTGGCACCACCAGCTCAATCTCAAAAGACTCTGCTGAGCACCGTGTGCACGATACAGCGTAAAAAGAATCACTCCAGCACCCAATGCACATAGAGGTCTCCAAAAGGCTGATTTGTGCCACCCCTTCCCCTGCTAAATGTCAAGTTTTAACCAAATGCTGTATTTGCTGGTCACTTTGTCTTGGTGAAAGGGGTCCCAGCCAGACTTCAGGGGACCTGCGTTTGGCTTCTGCTCTTGCTGGGTAACTGGGAGCTTCACACTTGTCTGTCACTTGGAGAGGTCCCATTTACCCTACAACCCTTCAGGACACCACAGGAGCCAAATCTATAGGACTGCATGGGTGCTGGTGGCTTCTCCCTCTTTTCTCCTTTCAGGAAATCCCTGTCTACACACTCATTCTACTCCAGGGAAAAGCACTTTTGTCTTCAGTGTGTTCTCTGCATCTGCTGGAACCACCCAACAGGGAAGAAAAACTCAAAAGACCTTGGCCACTTTCTCCTTCCTTTCACTCCTGAGTCCTCTGTGGCTTCATTATTCTGATTTCAATTTAGAGAATATATATTGATCACCAATTATGTATAAAAGTGCATTGGGCAGTATAAAGCCTACCTTTACAGCCAAATGCATTACTACTTTGCAATGCAGCAAGCTCGTATTATCCTTTTCTGTTTCTGTTCCATCGGAGTGGAGAAGGCCTGGTCTATCCCCTGCCTCTGGGATCATGTCTGCATTAGCCAGCGTTTCCTGTGGCAACAACCTCCACCCACTCCTGCCAAATCTCAATGCCTTACAACAGCAAGCCTTTATTTCCTGCTCCCATTATGTGAGGGTTGCTGGTCAGCAGGAGCTGTCCTTGGTTCTTCTGGGACCTGCTGGGCCTGGCTCAGTGCCACAGGTCTTCTCTTATTCCAGGACCCCAGCTGAAGGGGCAGCCCACATATGCAGCATGCTGTTCTTGTGGCAGAGGGCAGAAGCTCAAGGGAGAAAGAGCTCAACCAGAAAGCACGTTGAAAGGCTCTATTCAGATGTGGAGTGAGTCCTAGCTGCTGGGACACCACTGGGCAAAGCAAGTCACATGGCTCAGCCCAACATCAAAGGAGCAGGAAGTAGGGCGGCTTACAGGGAAGCCAGGGAACAGATAATTACCAACAAAGAATAGAAACTGCTACAATGCCTAGACAATCCCAGACAGGAGTCAGCCTTTTCCTAGGACTCTTCTCATTTCACTTTTGAACTGTTATCTGAAAGAACAACAGTGTGTGCAAGTTTGCAGTCAGCAAGACATGGGTTGAAATCTGAGTTTTTCAGTTTTCTAGCTATGTGGCTTCAGGATGGGGAGTTACCCTCTCTGAGTCTCAGTTTCTGCATCTGTAAAGTGGCAATACTAACAAAGATTTCACATGGTTGCTATAGGGATCACATGGTGCTAGGCACATAGTAGGCACTCAGCAAGTCGCAGTTATTAACCCTGTTAGTATATTAAAATGAATAAATTATTTTGGTCAAAGTAAATAAGTAAGGTGTAGCTTTGCTGTCTCCTGATTTTTCTACTTATGCAATCTAGGTCATAATAATTGGCCGGCGATGTGAGGGAACAATAATAGCAATGTTAACGGTTAAATGGCACTTGCTGTGTGTGAGATACTATTTAAAGGCTTTACATATTCTAACTTACTGAATCCTCACAAGCCTATGAAATACTGCAACTCTTATCCACATATTACTGATTATGGAACTGAGCCCAGAGGAACACAGAAGGAGGTTAAGTGGCTTATTCATGGCCATATAGCTTCCTAGCAGCAGAGCCAGGATTTGAACCCAAGTAGCTCAGCTAAAAGCTCATGTTCTTAGCCATTATGCTATGGGGACTCTGAGCTTTAGTAGTCAGTGTTTAGACAGGGATGGTGAAGAGCCGTGTGACTGTGGCTATGATGCTTAAGCCTGGTTTTTTGGGTGGAAAGAAAGTCTGGTGAGTGACCTGGATTTAATACCTACTTGGACATTAAATGAAGGAGCCCCTGGAGGCAAGGGCAAGATTGAGAATCTATGGGCCAGCCCCTAGTCATTTAGCATGGAACGTGATTCTAGGTGTGTGTGTGGGAGAGTGAGGTGGGTTTTCTGGAGTGGAGGGTGACTCTTTTTCTTCCATTCAAAGGCTGCAGGCCTTGCTCTCCAGCTAGGTCAGCTGCCCTTTGGGAGGCAGATCTTTGAGATTCCAGTGTCTGACAATACTGTGACTACTCTGTCCATTTCTGCACATAGGGCAGTAGGATGGACATTTCTCTGGGGAGCATCTTCACTGCCCTTTCCCAAGGCAGATGAAAACATTTTCATCCCAACAGACCCACAGTCGCTGTGACATCTGCAGCAAAGGGGAGGGCTGATAACACTGCAAATGGTGCTATAGCCAGTGAACTTACTCATCATCTTCTCCTGTTACGCCAAGAGCTGACCGCCAACTTGCAGCCCTAGCAACTGAGGATAAAAACGGCTGCAAACGTCTGCCTGAGACTGTACCTTTAAATGAGGCCAGCCCACACTCTCACACCCACGGGACCTTTAACAGGGGTGCTCTGGGCATCCTGGTCTTGTTGACAGCAGAAATCCTTAACCTGCTGGCATCAACTCACTATTTCTTGCCTTTTGCTCTGCATCTTTGTTTGCTCAGCTCCTCACATTTTTTTTTTGTTTGTTTTTATTTTTGTTTTTTGAGACAGGGTCTCGCTCTGTCAGCCAGGCCAGAGTGCAGTGGTGCCATCTCGGCTCCCTGTAAACCTCGCCTTTGGAGCTCAAGAGATTCTCCTGCTTCATCCTCCCGAATAGCTGGGACTACCGGTGCGCACCACTACATCTAGCTAATTTTTGTATTTTTAGTAGAGATGGGGTCTATTGGCCAGGCTGGTCTCAAACTCCTCACCTCAGGTTATCCACCCACAGCCACTGTGCCTGGTCTCTTCACATGTTTTTTTTAACTTCGAGATCCAAAACCAGGGCTGGGCATGGTGGCTCACGCCTGTAATCCCAGCACTTTGGGAGGCTGAGGCGGGTGGATCACCTGAGGTCGGGAGTTCGAGACCAGCCTGACCAACATGGAGAAACACCATCTCTACTGAAAATACAAAAGTAGCCAGGCGTGGTGGCACATGCCTGTAATCCCAGCTACTCAGGAGGCTGAGGCAGGAGAATTGCTTGAACCCGGGAGACAGAGTTTGTGGTGAGCCGAGATTGCGCCATTGCACTCCAACCTGGGCAATAAGAGCTAAACTCCGTCTCAAAAAAAAAAAAAAAAAAAAAAAAAAAAAAAATTCCAAAACCACATTTACCCCTTAAATGTAAGGACTGTTTGGGCTTTCTTTGATTTGATTCATGAGTGTGGTTTTGGAGTCACCTTCAGGATCTAGCCCCAAGCATCAGCCTGCTTTGCCAGAACCCCTGGGCTGGCTTGAGCCTCATGGGGGCCAAACACTGCTCTACCCTGACTCAGTCATTGTCCTTGGATTTCACTGAGGTCTCTTTTGGTCACTGGTAACGTGGGGAAACAGGGCCTGGACTTCATGCCAGTCAATGTAGAAATAGCAGTAGCTCAATGTCATTCCTTCGAGCATTGCTGTGCCCACTCTCACTCCCACCTCAAGACTAGAAAAGGACTTGGTTGGAAGGAATCATCTGGATGTTTTCTGGCAGAAGGTGTTTTCTTCCTACTTGGTAGATCCAGTTGTCAAGAGTAGAGTCCATGCCTGCTCCTGCTGTGTCACCTGCCCAGTCCTCGAGCCAATAAGGGCCTAGCCTTAAAGGCCATCAGGAATTCCTTGCCCATAGCCCAGTCGGGTCTTCAAATAATCAGTTGCCCTTACATCCAGTGTGCCCAGTGCACAGGGGTATTTAGCCCCGGGGTACCCAGGGAGGCATCAGGCTGCCACCTCAGTAGCTTCCATCTCGAGTCTAACTGCCCTCTGTTCAGCTCCCTTGTTCCTAATTTTGCCCCAGGGCTTCTTGTCTAGTCGTAGAAGTCAGCCTCATTACTCAAGCCCCTTGAATCTCTTTCTTATATGCCTTGCATTGTACGTACGGGATATACCATCTCCTTGACCTGCATATTGCTTTTGCTAGCCCTCCCACTAACTTAGAGTCCCCTTTCAAATCTATGACTTAGACACTTATCAGATGCCAAAAAGTGCAGTCATCTAGAAAGCCCACCCAGACCCCTAGAATGTGATATTAAATGAATCAGACTCCACTTGACTCCAGCTCTTGGATTTAATGGTTTGGGCTGCCAGCCTCTTCCTCCAGGGAGACAGCTGTCTTGTCCTAGGTGATTTCTCTGAGAAGAGTCTCAGCAAGCTCTTCTTCCCCCAACACAGGCTTTCGGAATCTCACGGCCCTGCCAAGACATGCAGTTATATCATTTCCTGATATGGGGCCTTTCTTGGATTATTAAATTGTCAGAGTTAACAAGAATGAAACATCAGGTCTTTCCCATCAGACTGGCAAAAATGAACATGATTAGCAATGGATAGAAAGGGTACAGGAAAACAGACACTCTCAGACAGCGTTCGTGAGAGTGTACATTAGCACACCTTTTTCTCCTTTGGAGGGCAGCTTGAAAATATGTATCAAAATTTTTACCTTGACAATTTTTCTTCTAGGAATTTATCAAGCAGTTAATTAAACAAATTTGCAAAAATATACAGGCAAAAGAATGCTCCTTCAGTAATGTTTCTGATAGCAGAAAAATGTATAGGATTTGTTAGATAATTTATGTTATATGCATACACAGCGATACAGTATAGCTGTTAAAGAGCTTGCTGTAAAGCAACATGCATTAATATGTCCACACCACACTGCTGAGTAAAGAAGCAATTTGTACAATAGTTTGTCTAAGACAGTCCCAGTAAACAAATGTCATATATGTGTAGCGGGGAGGGGGAAGTATGTATACATATACGTGTATTTGCACACATACACATGCACTCAGGGAAGCCACAATCTAGCAGTGATGGCAGGCACATACAAAAAAGACAATTGTGGAATTACATGGCATACAGGTCATTAGAGAAAAAGAAAGAGTGATTCAAGGAACTCTTCCCAAACAGAGTGACAGCTAAGCTGAGAACTGTAGAACAATTGAGAGGTTGTCAGGGAAAGATGCAGAGACCCTAGTAAATGGTGGGGTCTATGGGCTCCAAGAATAGCTATGACCTAGGTGTGGAGAGTCTTCAGGTCTAACCACCAAGATCAAGCTACAGAAGCTTCAGGAAGCATCACTGAAATGAGTCATATAGTGGGGCCATTGGGCAAAAGGTAGACTTGGGGGGAGCATTGAACTTTGACACCATGCCCATTGTGTGAGGCACAGAAAGGCTCCACCTTTTTCAAACAACTTTCAAAGTTCTCCTTCCCTTGCCTGCTCTGCTGTGCCCTGCAGCAAAAATGACACTTGGTCATACAATCCATTCCATAGTTAAACTTGCACTTTATTAAAATTGCTCTGAATAACTCTGGGGGGAAAATTGTATCCGTCTCCATTCATCTTCAATGGCTTTTACACCTCACTCGACATAACTGTCTCCTTTGATTAAATCTCCATTAGGGCTCTGTTCCATATTCAGCAGCTCTATAAGCCAATTAACCCACCATTCCATAGGTTAGGACAAAGAGCAGTGCTTCTTCAGAGAGGGAGAGAGAGGGAGAAAAAGAGAGAGAGGGGGAAGGGAGGAAGGAAGAGTAATACAGCAAGAGAAACTTACCTCCCCTGCTACGGCTACAGCTAATCAGTGTTTTTCATTATACTCTCATTTCCCCACATTTAATCTAAAGGAGATGGGAGGGACATTGCCAGCAAGATGCAAGGTCAGGCCTGGAAAGTCCATGCTTGGCTTATTCATTATGCCAGGCTCCATAGATGACAAGATGCAATTTCTTTTCTTCTTCTTCTTCTTTTTTTTTTTTTTTTTCGGTAGAGACAGGGTCTCACTATCACCAGGGCTGGCCTTGAACTTCTGGACTCCAGCTATCTTTCCACCTCAGCTTCCCAAAATGCTGGAATTACAGGTGTGAGCCACCAAGTCTGGCTGAGATGCAATTTCTTTAATTGAATAGTGTTTGGGAGTGCTCAAACCTGTCAATGCCTTCCTCATCCTGATCAACCAGAATCCCCAAGGATGCCTACCCCTAGGTTCAGCCCCTCCAGACCCTGACCAAGTCTGCACGTTAGAAGGCCATCTCCACTAGTGTGAATCTAGTCTAGTCTCATGGCCCTAAGCCTGGCCCCAGTGGGTGTGGAGGCAGGGCCTGGTTGTTCACAAATCCTCAAGTTATTCCCTGCCCATGAACTACCCCTCTCATCTCCACTTACTGGAACATGTTATAGGATTGACTTCTCTCTGGAGACTTGGCCAACATTTGAATCCTCTTTAAGGGCTGGAGCTCCTACATGCCTTTGATTCACCGGCTGGTCGTCAGGGACCCTATCCCCTAGCTGGTTCTGCTAGTTCCTTTCCCTGGGTGATGGCCCCAGTGGATGAAGTTTTGCCCTGACGGGACAGCATCTGTTCACATGTTGGTGTTGCCTGAAGCTGGAAAATCCAACTGATTCCCAGGGCCCCACTGACTGAGTACGTGCACACCACTTATGTGGGACCCCAAAAGTCCCAACTATCTGGATCCATGGCTGGGCTGAATGAAGTGAACTTGAATAAGAATTCATGTCAGCCTGTTCTGAGCCCGGGTGCTCACGATTAGGGCTCAGAGTTGAAAGGCAGAGGTAAGATTGGAGGTGAGCACAAGCCCAGGATGAGAGAACAAGCTGATTCAGACTTGAGTCCATCCAGCTGCTTAGAAAGGATCTGCTTGTCCCAGTCTGCCCACCTCACACAGGGATAATGGGAGCAGAAAATGCATAGCAGGCTGTCCAGACCTCTCTGCCGTCTGGCAAATGGCCTTGGGAAGATGCTTGCTTCTGTTTTTATATAGAAGTGAGGTTTTAAGGAAGCCACAGGGCCCATAGGGCGGTGGCAGCATTGGGTGACTCTCCTCCAGCCTTCTGCAAGGGGCTGGGTAGAAGGGGCCTGGGATGGGCATCTGGAATCCTTCAGCCTAGTCCTCTAGTCCAGTGATGAAAGCCCAGCCACTGTTCCCAGACCAGCAGGGATATGTCTATCCCCTCTGGGTCACCCATCCTTTCCCCAGGCCATCCTCCCTTGATTCACATAGACTTGCCTACCAAGGCGGGGCTCTGCTCCTGCTTTGCTGGTCACCTCTGCTCTGCCCCCCATTCCACTTCCTGGACCAGGGCTCTTGAGACCCTGAACATTTCTACAGGTGGGGGCTTATGCATGATCCTGTCCCTGGGACTTGGGAATTTTTGACCTTTCACCAGGATAGCCTAGAGGAACCCCTCTTCCATCTTAGTGTTTGCTCTCCCCACCCGCCACCTTCCTTTCAGACCTGATGGGTCCCAAATGTCATATGCTCATCCCCTGTGGCTCAAGTCAACCTCCTCCTGGGATCCATTCTATCTGCTGTGGCTGCCCATGAAACCAGTGAGCTCAGAGGCCGCATTAGTACAAGTACAGCTTCTGGAATGAAGGAGGTGACTCTCTCCAAGCTGAGCCTTTGTGCTTGTGGAGGGTGTGTGGTATTTAGTCTTGGAAGCCACCAAAGGAAGAGCAAGACAGACAAGCCCACCACCATGTGGTGAGGATATTGGGGAGTGGAGAGTGGGGGCAGGATTTCACAGGTTTGCTGTCACACATACCTAACTTTCCATCTCAGCTCTGTTGCACACCAGCTATAGGATTTGGGGAAGTTAATTCATCCCTTTAAGCCTCGGTATTCCCAGACATAAAATGGGAAGAACAATGTCTGCTTCAGAAGGTTGTAGATCAGATGAGAACATGTACATTATCTGGCACTTGGTAAGTGCTTGACAAATGATAGCCATTATAGTGAGGGTGGCAGAAAGACTCAAAACCATTTTTATTAGAAATGTTTGGGAGGACCGGGATGATCAACCTAGAAAAGTCTAGGGGGGACGTGATGGGGATTTTCAAACACTGGGACTGTGCTCAGAGAAAGGGATTAGAAATGATGGAGCGCCTGGTGTATTTGACATCTAGAGAGGATCACTTTTAACAACCCCTTCCTCTGTCCAACAAGGCTTTTTTTCAGTAATAAACGCAAAATGAAACAAATGCCAATGGCCACAAAGGAAAAGCAGGCAGAGAAAATGTTCTTTTGTTAAACTTAACATATATAATCATGCCAGTAAAAAATACAACAAATATTACAGAATACAGGAGAAAAAACTAATGGATTAATATTTTTATTATGTTAGTATAGCTTTTGAGAAAAGGGAAAACATATCTACATTCTGTTGCAGTAATAAATAATAACAATAACAGTTTTATTTTCCTGATTAACTCTTCAGTTAAAAAACAATTGGCACTTCAAAAAGAATGATGAATTTCAGTTTTAAAGATATTATTCAAATTCAATACAGATAAACTAAAAATCACACTTACAGAACAAAAAATAATTGTACCGTGCAGTTCTCACTGTTTCACTGCTTTAAATTAAAAAAAAAAAAAAAAATTTCAAGGGCTCACATAGAATGTCAGAATTGAAGTAACTCATTTTCTGTTTTTTTTTTTTGTTTGTTTGTTTGTTTGTTTTGTCTTCACCATTGTGATACTTAGTTCAAATTTACCATTTAAACTCAGGGATATGTAAGTACCACAAGAGGTGGAGACATGAACTGTGCTTGAAACAAACTGGAATACATTCAAATCTTAAGAATTTACTCTTGAATGAGCATTTATAGCTGAGTTTGCATGTGTTGGGGCCAGTTGTATAACTGGGGCTTCTCCAAATTAGTGCCCATGTAGAATACTATGTCATTAAAGGAAAAGTAATAAAAATGTGCCAAATGGAAGCTTATTACATCTATTATTATTATTATTAAAATGCAACAGTAACCATAACAATTACTTAGTACTTGACCAACAAAAGCTTTTGTTAAAGAGGAGTGTTTTATCACTAACATTGTTTAGAGCTGCCAGAGAATGGTGGCAATAATAAAAAGCAGACTGGCTTGTAGCCTGTTTTATTATTGTTTTCACATTCTCTACAAAAAACATTCCCTCTATTTTCTGCACTTGGGGGGACTGCTACTCGAAGCCACCCTTGATGTGCTCTGATTAAAGGGGTGACCCTGATGAAAAGCAGAGCTTAGCTGGGGCTCAACGTAGGGGAGTGTTCCAACTGCCAGAGCTTCCCAAGATGGACTGGCCTGCCTCCGGAGGTAGTAAATCTCCTGTCACAAAAGGTGCTCAAGCATAAGATGGCCTTTAAGGTCTCTCCAACCTGAAGACTCAGTGACTTCATGAATCAGGAATGACAGAGCTTCCTTCAGTCATTGGGAGAGAGTTGGGAACTTAGCTGTGTCTGGGGCTGGTATATCGGCTATGTTCTGCAGAGGCACAACCCCCAGTTCTAGAGCCAGCTCCACTCCCACCACCACCCCCACAACTCCTGCTTTTACCAATAAAGGCAGCACTGTCCATGGCCAGAGACCAGAAAATTCCTGATTGCTGGTCAGAGCACAGGGAGACCAGCTGGAGCATCCTGCAGGGCCGTCATAAAGAAGATGGTTAGTGGACTTTCCTGGATGTTACCTCTTCTCTGGCTTAAGTCCTCCCCTCTGTCTGGGGCTTCTTCTGCCAGCCCGGGGAGGGCTGGTGTGTTTCCTGCTGTTTGTATCTCAGAGGCATGAAGCAATTTTGGAGGAGTATTGGCCCTAAATTCCAGTCATTCTTTAACCCCCCTGTGGGAGGTTCCCATTATCTCTTTAGCATAAAACACATTATTAATTGATTATGCTTTCAACAGTAAAGGTCTTTTAGAAATGATTTTAAGAATTCCAACCTGGACTTTCTTTTCAGAAATACTACTTTCATGGCTCTGGCTATGAACATCAGCATATAGAGAATGGATCACTACCAAAGAAGGCACCCAAATGTGTCTGTCTCATCCTGGGGAAACTCATTCATCTGTATATGTACTCAGCAAGTGTTTGCTGGCATCTGCTCTGGGTGACAGGGAGTGCTGGGCCCTGGAAGCTTAGAGATGTGAAAGAAGGCTGGACATTCAAGGTATACACCCACACCTGCCTAGGGTACTCGGTATGCAAACAAACAAAAGATCACAGTGCAAGCTGATAAATACTGTGATAGAGGTGTGGGAAGAAATGCTCCAGGAGCTCAGTGGATTGGTGAAGTTTGCTTTATTCATTTAAGCAATTAAAAATGGATTCTGGATACATTCAGCAAAAGATGCTTTGGAAGGCAAGAAAAATCTTGATCACCAAGCTTATGTGCTTGATCTTGTGCTATCCAGAGGGCCTCTGGCTAATTCATTGAACTTAAAGATGAGAGATACAATTTTCTTTTACAAAAAGACAAGTTTTCCAAATTTGCTGACCTTTCCAGTGATGACAGGTAGCTGTTGCTATTAGATATTTTTGAAAAAGTAAACATCTGTAATCTGCCCTTTCAAGGTAAAGGCGATATTTTTTAACAATGAGTGAGAAAGGAACTGTTTTTTGAAACAGGTTTGTGTGCACAAAGGATAGAACATTTTAAAATGGATGTTTGAAGTGTTTCCACCATTACGTGATCCTATTGCCTAAAATTTTGTCAGGGTGTCACTTATAAAAACTGTTATATCTGTGTTCTATAGAAACTTGGAAACAAAATTTTCTAAAGTGTTAAAAAATCTCCTACATAAAAAATCCTGGAGGACTTTGTACACATTTCTTCAAAATATATAAATGCTGCATCTTCCAATTCATTAGCAGAAATGAACAATTGATACGTGGAATATGGAGATCTAGTAGGCAAATGTTCACATCGTCTGTATAATTGGTAGATGGGACTGAAAATGGGTCTAACATGTACAAAGTGCAGCCAATAAGTATGTCTTCCACTGTGGTCTCCATGTCTTTTGCATGCCTTTCAGCCTAAGTCATGAAAACCAGGTACTAAATAAACATACTTTCAACTTGACCTTCAAATGATTGTATCAAAAAGTGTTAAGCTAAGATTTTTTAAAGTATCAAAGCATTTATGATGACCAATTACACAGCTCTCATTATTTTATTTAATGGTTGAAAATTATATATATAAATATAAATATGTTTTATAATTTTCAACCATATGTATCTTCTCCCTTAAAATTTTCTACTCTTTGTGCAAAATTTCCATGCTACTTAGCACATTACAGGTATCTAATTTATAAATAAATAAATAAGCAGACATGTTTATGTTGAAGGTGAATTCTCAAAAAGTTTTGATGAATGGGATGTTGATCATGAAACTGGGAAACTTCTCCCATCCTCAATGGGGTCACCCTAAAGGAAATTAACATATGGGAGTGACAGGACATACTTTTGTCTTAGAGAGGTGAGTTTTGCAACAGTGTAGAGAATGATTGGAATCAAGGAGACCAATGACAAGGGTGGTTTGATAACTCTGGTGCCCTGTGATGAGGGTCTGCATTAAGGTTGAATAAGTGGGAAGGGAGAAGCCACTTAGGAACAACTCTCCATCTGCTACACCTGCCTGTCACATTCTCTTCATCCATTACATCTCATGCCTTGTCATCTACACCAGGAAGCCTTCCCTAATTTCCCAGGCTGGCGTGGGTGCCTCTCCTTTGGGCTCCCACAGCACCTGTGTTTTTTACAGTGTCCCTTTCATCACACTGTTTTGTAATTGTTTCCTTACTTGTCTGCCTGCTACTCTGTGCACCAGAAGCAGAGAGCTAGTTAGTGCCTGACTTTTGTTTCTGATTCATGGTAGGAACTTTGTCAATACCTCTGAAAGAACAATGCAGAATTTGACAAGACTGACTGGATGTTGACGAAGTAAAGAGAGGTTGGAAATTTCTGAGATCAAATTTTTCAAAACAGAGTTGTTCTACTGGGCCCATGGACACTTTTTCTTTGCCTTCATGTTGCTCTCAAAACTTTTTAATTAGCTGCCAACCCTAAAAATTTAGAATGTTGCATATTAATATCCATATGAATTTCCAGCTTCTTTAAAAAAATCAGAGGAGCAGGCAACACCGGGTTCATATTTCTATATGGCAGCGTTAGCTGCAGTTGGCGATCTGCTGCCCCTTTTAACTGGGCATGCATGCCTCCCTGCAACCCAGCACTCTTCATTCGAGTTACTTGCCTGGCCTGATCAGGCATTTTAGCTAGTGATGACTGCTTTCTGAGGGTGTGCATTTTGAATGTGGCAATGCTTAATACAAGAAAGAAAACTACTAAGCGGTTATTTCAAGCACCTAAAGAGAAAATGTTTTATGGAAAGGGAGCCTTCTGCTCCCTAAAAATTATATGATAGAGATGATCATTTGTAGATCAAACAAATCTGCGTATCAACCTCCCAAGGAGTGTACCCCTTTTCATTTGTAACTAGCCCTGCCTCTCACAGAGCCTTCAAAGTAAAAATTGCTTCCTCTCTCCTAAAGAGAGGTAGCTTTACATCCTTTCTCTCTGACAAAGTGAGCTGGTCACTTTTTGAATCCTTTCATGGCACTGGATCTCCTAACTCCAGGATTCCCTTGCTTTCATCCCAGAATAAGAGAACTAAGGTCAAGGAACAGAGAAGATTGTCTCCCTTCTCATTCTCTGTTCCAGGGAAGTCTGTCCCAGTCTGGGTTTTCCCAAAAGCAGAGCTTGAGACATGGGCATATGTATATGAGTATTTTAGTGAGGGATATGATACCAGAGAAGAGAAGTGAAGGATAGGGGAAAGGAGGCAGGGAAAAGAGAGTCAATATAAAGGTGCATTATTAGGATGACCACTACTATGGTTGACTAGTTGGTTGATTCCCCCAAGACCATCACCAAGCCATATGAAATGTGATTAAGACCATCCAACTAGGGATAGAAAGAGAGAAGTATTTATACATTATCTTCTTGTTACTCTTTGCTCAAAAGTTTGCCTCACGGGGCATTAACTCTGCCACACTTCTAGGTTGCACCTGCCTAGGTACTGAATGCATTTCCACAGTAGCCCACACTGCAGCATCAGCAGAGAACCTCAGGATGGGAGGCAAAAAGTGTACAGCACAGGCTTAGGGTAAGGCACTCTTAAGTTGCTCTGTGTAAAGCTGAGTGGGGTTCTGTGGGATGTTGAGCTAAATGAAATCTCGTCTGTGGACCGCCCTGCGACAGACAACTGGAAGGTCAGCATCATCCCAGCACAAGCAAAAGCGTGCTGTTGTCCTTCCCGTGTAAAGATAAACTCTTTTGATCATCCTAACTGATCAATATCCAGAATAATGTATCTGACAAATTAATAATCACATACAAATACTAGATAATATGTTGATCTGCTCAATAAAGATACTGCATGGCAGCTGGGACTGGGACTCCCACCTTATTAAGTGTAAGGCAGTTCACGTTGATCTGCCAGGATCCATTTTCTTGAGAAAGTAGAATTGCAGAGGAGAACATGTTTACATTTTTGTGGTGGCATTGATCTCTGCGATTCCTCCAAGGGTGCAGGAGAGCATCTGATTTACTACTGTATTGGGATACTGGAGTTATATATCAAGGTTTTTTTAATGGGCAAGATAGATAGAGAGATAACCAAGTATGGCTTCATTTGTATAAATTTAGGGGCTTCCAGTTGGTCCTTATTACAGTAATGACAGTTTATAGGCTATAGAGGAAAAATGTCCCTGAGCCTTCTGAACCCTTCCTTGATACTATGCCAAGGCAATCCCAGAATTTTTGTCTCATTTATTACAGGCTGTGGTGATTTCCAAGCTCCAAGTAGTCATTCCAGTAGATTGTTAGGAGGGGCTCCACCAGTCCTTTCAGAATATTGAACCCCAAGCTATAGCTAAGTTCCCCCATGTCAACAAATTCTCCGCTATTCCACCTTATATTCTAACACCCGCTCTAGTCTGATACCCTTGAGATCCAATTCCACAAGTGTTCCCCAAATTCCTGCTTACACATATAATCTGGGCCCTGATATTTTCTTTTCTTTGCTTTTCCTTTTTTTTTTTTTCCTGAGATGGAGTTTTTTGCTCTTGTCACTCAGGCTGGAGTGCAATGGCACAATCTCAGCTCACTGCAACCTCCGCCTCCCAGGTTCAAGTGATTCTCCTGCTTCAGCCTCCTGAGTAGTTGGGACTACAGGCATGCACTAGCACACCCAGCTAATTTTTGTATTTTTAGTAGAGATGGGGTTTCACCACGTTGGCCAGACTGGTCTCGAACTCCTGACCTCAGATGATCCTCCTGCCTTGGCCTCCTAAAGTGCCGGGATTACAGGTGTGAGCCACCACACCCGGCCCCTTGATATTTTCTCCAGGAGCAGGTCTGTGCTTACAGAGGCTCTGCTGAGACCCGACCCTCATAATTGGTCTGAAGCTAATGAGGGGTGGAAGGGACAGACATTTAGAAGGACAAGCCGTGTTTTGCAAGCGCCTGCCTCAGGGGAGGCTATTGCAGGACCTCCAGACTGGAGAAACTGTTCTCCTGAGGCAAGGGAAGAGGGAGACCTCTGCCAGCTTAGAGAGTTAAGGCAAATCTGGAGGTTTAAGAGTTCCAGGTTTTTCCATTCAAAAGCTCCCACCCCACATTGCAAGATTTCACGCCTTTTCCGTCAGGGCCTTGATTTTGATGTAGAAGACCTATTAAAGCCGTACATTCAATTTCCTTTGTAACACCTGTCACTCTTTCAGTGAGATCCTGGCCAGGTTTTGGCCCACTCTGCCTCATGGTTATAGGAAATGAAAGTCACTTCAAAGCTTCCATAAAGGCTTTCTGGTTTTCACAGCATAGCCTGAATCTACAGTTGGAGATCTTGTGCCTTTTGTTCTCTCATTTCAAGGTGTTCAGTGCAGTTAACAAAAGGCCACCCCACTCTAATCTGTATAATTATTGTTGTCTCTGCACATTCAAGTACTGTAAGCACTGTAACCCACACCTCATCTTCCAACCACCTCTTCATCTCCATCAGCCTCAGGTGGAAGTCTTAGTTATCAGGATGTCACTGGGTGTCAGGGGTTATCACCCCTCTACTTCCCACTGATGCTAGGGTCCTTATTGCCATTGACTGGTGAGTGATCAATCACTAAGATCCCACCTTGGGGGGCTGAGTTCCAGGCCACTGTGGGAAACAACCATCTAAGGCTGGCCCCCCTGAAAGCAGAGCCTGAAACAAAACTTGTGTACAAGCACATTTTTGGGACTATGATCCCAGGGAGCAGAAGTGAAGGACAAGAGAGTGGAGCCAGGCAGGAAAGCAAGCCAGTGCAAAGATGCATTAACCTGGCTACGGTCATAAGCAACTGGTCCTTCAAACCCACAAGACCATCTGAAAAGTCCTC
Organism: Theropithecus gelada; assembly: GCF_003255815.1. NCBI lineage: Eukaryota > Metazoa > Chordata > Mammalia > Primates > Cercopithecidae > Theropithecus > Theropithecus gelada. The sequence continues at coordinate 62,118,369 of NC_037668.1, read as the reverse complement.
TGAAATGTGTCTCAGCCAACACACTTAGAGGCATAAGAGGGACATTTATCTACCAATTGCTGTCACCCATGGGTCACGGCATTGCCTCAACGATGTCGATTCCACTGCACCTCCCGGTTGTGCACGTGTGGGGTGCTGGGAAAGTTTCTGACGGTATCACACACCAAGAGATCAGAGAGATGCTCAAGGGAGATAGCCGAGAGGTGCACAGTGTGGCTTGAGCCAGGAGCTGTCAATTTGTACCTGCATAAAGCTGGCCAAAGCCTGTGCCTACCTGGTCACAGCAGCAGAGGCTGTGATTTGGAGACAGATAAGGCCAGGAAGATCTGAAGTATAGCATAGAGGTGTCTGTAAGGCCAGCTTAGCAGGGACTTGTGTTAACTGAGCACCATCTAGACCTTGTGGGGGTACAGCAGGGAGTCATTGTCTACCTATTAGGCTATGTAAATCTCCGTGAAAGGAAACATGCAAGGAAGCTGTGGGGCGTGTGAGTGTGTGTGTGTGTGTGTGTCTGTGTGTGTATGCTTTGTGTTGCATATATGTATTTGCAAGGAGAGGCAGTGGCAGATGCAGAGGCCTTCAAAAATGTACCTGCCATGTGTCTGATAGCACCACCAGAAAGATACCCACAGAAGGATGCTCATTAAGGGAGCCCCATCTCCTGGTAACGAGATCACCCAATTGAAGCCAGTTAGCCAGCACAGAGAGAACCAGTCCTTATCTGCTGTTGCTGCAGCAGCAGCTGCTTTAAGAAGCCGAGTGATACTTCAGCAGTTTTCCTCCCTCCCAGATCAATAATGATAATTGGGAACAGAACCTAGCTGAGGAGCATGAACAGAAGGTGGTCAGATGTTGATGCTGAATTCTTTGAAGTCCATTTCCTGGAAAGTTCTTTGGTAAGACGTAAGCTCACTTCCCTGCCTCCAGCCATGCAGAGACTCAGGCAGACTGTGGACTTCTGTTTGTGCCAGACATATGCTGGATTCTGCGGTGGGGAGAACAGGGGTGGATGAGATCGAAGGACAAGATGCAGCCTGATAGGAGGCCCTGAACCAAAGACCAAGAGTCATGCCTTCCCTTGAATTGGAACAAGCTCTTTTTCTGGATCAACTACCCTCTCATTGTGGAGCCCTAGGCACAATATTCTCCAATTTGGGCTTCAGTTTTCTTATCTACAAAAGGAGGGTACTGGGCTGGGTTGTTGTTTCCCAGCATATGTTCTCAGTGGTACACAAGATGCCAGTTCTCCAGACTTACGTGGTGCCAGAGGCTACCAATTGCTGGGAACCTCCTTTGTTCAAGACATGTGCTGAGTACACTTTGCTCCCGATCTCATTCAATGGTTACAGAAAGCTTCTGAGAGTTCTGTTATTGTTTCTATTTTACAGATGAGAAGTCCAAGGCTGGTAAACTAGAGTCCAAGGGCAGAAAGCTGTAAGTTACACAAGCAGGATTCTTCAAACTCAAGTCTGTCTAACCTCAGAGACTTAAACACTTTAACGCTGTGCTAGATTGCTGCGTCAGAGTTTTGGAAGGTTACTCATGATGTAACTGAGCAGTATTTCCCAGTCTTCAAAAACCCACTGCCCTTTTGGTTAGATGTGGAAATCTCACACTTCCCCCCCAGAGATTCTGGTATCTCCCCCTAAAGTGGAATACTAACTTGGTGAGAATCACTGGGCCAAAACATCTCTAAAGTCCATTTTAAATCTTATAACTCAGTGAGAGAGTTCATCTAAAGGACACAGTCCTTGACTCATAGCAAGTCCTCAATCTCTGGCAGCTTTAGTAGTCCATGGCTGCCTGCCTCCCTAGCATCTATTTCCCCCCTCCTTCTTTACAGAGGGATCCCAAATCTTCCATTTGTCCATGGAGGTTGAATGTAACCACTTCCAGCTCAGGGGTGGGCCCTGATTGGCTGAACATGAACAACGTGATCTCTCCCACCTGCACATCACATTCTTCCAGCCACGGTTCTCAGGGATGTCCTTGTGACCCAAATTGGTCCGGTTAGAGAAAAATCCCAGGACTTTGTTCAAAATCTCCTCTTTTTAATAGTTGTGAATATTATATATCTCCAGGTATGTAATAAAATCTCCAAAGGAAAGATCTGGAAAACATTTGTGACACCATTTTTACCCGAATGGGAGACCACAAAACCATGAGGAAATAATATGGGTCCTATGAGTTGGATAGGAAGGAGGGGTCTTTCCCCTCATCCCTCTATGTCTCTTCCTCTGCCCTCTCGCCCTCCTTACAGCTGAGCCAAACTAAATGTGCAGTCCCATCTCTCCCAAAGATCCCAGGCCAGCCTGAGCTGAACACAAGAACTATTTAAGAATCCTCAGCTCCTCTTCACTCCCAGATGTGAGGGGTTAGGGGTGGGGAGTAATGATCACTCTTATCACTCTCAGATCACCTTCCAGTGTGACTCAGGGACCCAGAGCTGACCCAGAGCCCTTGAAATGTTACCAGAGTCACAGGTTACTTCCTCTTGAGACTCCAAGGTCCCTGCCATTGTTAATAACTCCCCCCCACCCCTGGCACCACCACCACAATGTACAACTGACCTTTAGCTTTCAGCCCTCTTGAAATAACTTCCCAGGGATTCTTCCAGTTCCCAAGACCCTGAGGGGACTCAGGCTGGACCTTGCCTAAGACCCTGACCCTGAACTGTACCAGGCACCTGCTGCATATGGACTGACCTCCCTGCTGATGGAGGATGCCTGCTTGGATATCAGCAAACCTTGCCCACTGCTCCTGGGACAACCCTGAGGCTTGAACCAGGACTGGACACTGCTATGCCCTATGTTGCTGTATTTTCTATCCTCCCCCATCTCTGAACTGCTATGTCCCAGTGTTTCTATATTCCTCACACCTATGGTCCTGGGCTCCCCTGCCCCACCTCTGGCCTTGCAGTATCTCACTGTAGATAAATGAGCATGTGTCCTCATGGTGATGGGTGATGGTGACAGGTATAACCTGCCGAGGACACACTGAGATAGGGGTGGGTTCAGATATCCCCAGGTGAGAACATAGGCTGGTACAAGAGCGAGAAACACTTTGAAAGGAGGTGATGGATGCTAGTTCGAGGAGCTGGGTTGTGCTGGTCTAAGCTGGCAGCAATTTTCCTGTTTCCCTGGCTTTAAGACGGACAAGCTTGAAACAGGGCCTGGCACAGTGGCTGGTCAGCTCAAGTGCTTTATTTTTATTTCTTATTCTCAATCAACAATTGTACTGCTTTTATTAGCAATCAGTGCTCTGACTGGAGTGCTGACGGCAAGAGACTCGGTGGTGAGTCGAAGTGGTTGGCTCTCAGGCAGAGAGTTGGCTGAAAGGAGGAGGACTGTTATTCCAACAGGCTGAAGGGAGCAGATCCTGTGGGGCTGCCAAGTCAGGAAGCTCTGCAGGGCTCTAGGTGAGCAGAGTGGGGATAGAGGGGCTGCCTTCTATCCACAGCCCGTTTCTCCCGACCCCTGTCCCAGCCCCCTGAGTCTCGGGCAGTCATGGCCTTAATGGGGACTCAGTTTCCTCCAAAGTCTGCAGCAGGGTGATATTTCTAGAATGATTCCTTGTTCCTTTTGCCTAGGAAGGGTAAAGGTGAATGGACACATTTTGATCAGAGACCACAAAATCCTGTGAAGGCATTAGAAATGGAAGAGCTCCAGGGTGAAAAGAGCACGCTTCCGTTCGGGAGCTTGGAGCCTAGATTATGGCCCCAGTCCTCAGTAGCTCCGTTCGCTTTTCTTTTCTTTGTTATTTTTGGTAGCCACAAAAAGGTTCTAAGTCTTGGTACAGCTGGAGAGCCAAACACTTGGGGATCTGAGCAGAAACTCAAATTCTTACTTTTCTGTAGAGTCATTAAAAAGAAGGAGCCTGGGCTCAGGCCCACCTCTGTCTGCATCCTGACTCTGTCCCTCATTAGCTGCATGACCTTGCACAGGTGACTTAACTTCTCTGACCCTGGGCCTCTTTATTAGGAATGTGGAGGGTTAACTAAGAACCAGGAGACAAGTTGGCAGAAGGGCCCTGGGGTTCAAAGACCGGCAGGAGTTCTGTGCCCCGTTCTGCCACCTAGTGGTGGTATGTCCTTGGGCAAGTCACTAAGTCACAACCTCTGGACCTCAGTTTCCTCATCTGATGACAACTGTAACTGCCTCCTTGGGTCCTTGTGAGGGCTAAATGTCCGTGAAACACTTAGAATAATGTCCGGCTTATAGCAAGCCCTGCCTGAGGTTAGCTAGGTTAGTAATCTCCTAACATCATGCTTGGTATCATAGGAGATTGGTAGGTGTGACAACAGCCGTGACGTCATTAACTAAGAGGTTATCTGGGCTCTGCATCAGAAAGGGAGTGGCCAGCTGTCCTCATCACAATGTCTAGTAGCAAAAACGGTTTTCCTCCCCCTGCCCTGGAGTCTTCTATCACTGACTGTTAGAAATGGGGTCTTGTTGGACAACTTGGAAAGGACACGCCAGTTGCCAGCACTCTCTATGAAATGCCACACTGCTACGAACCCCCCATAGCACCCACTCGGTGACATTTACCCCACTCTCATGTCACTGCCTGTTTACTTGTCTCTCTTACTGGCCTGTGGGCAACTTGAGGGCAACATCTGTCTCAGTCACTGTGGAGAGATGGCAGAGTGTCGTGGTGAAGTGAGACAGCCAGGCCCCAGTCCTGGCTCTGCCACTTACCAGCTGTGTGCGACCTCGTCTATGTGTTCTAACCTTCCTTTGAAGATGCTTCTCCAAATTTCATTATGTCCACATAGTCACTTGGGAATCTTGCTAAAAATGCAGATTCTGATTCAGTAGGTCTGGGGTGGATTGGCATCTCCAATAAGATCCCATTTCTAACAGTAGGTGATGGAGGGCTCCAGGGCTGGGGGCAGCAAATCTTTTTTTTTTTTTTTTTTGCCACCAGATATTATGATGACAGTTGGCCACTTGCTATGCCTCAGTTTCTTCCTGCAAAAAAGGGGAAAATAATAGTCTCTATCTCACAGGGTTGTTGTAAAGATTAAAGGATTAAATGAGCACCAGGCAGGTGCTGAGTATTCGGTCAGAGTTGGCACCTTCTATTGTTATTGCTGTTGTTGTGTTACTGTTGTCATTGTATCCCTAGTACCCAGCCCAGTGCCAGGCACCCAGTAGATGCTCCACAAACATTTATTGAATAAATAAATGACTTCAGCTGGGTGCACATTAATGTTTTTCACACCCTTGACATCAGCAAGGCTTTTTCCAATATTGAACACTGAACTCTGTTTCTGTTGTGTGACTTGAATTCCCCAGGGAAGATGAGTGATTGGGAGCAGACTCTCAATGTCCTCTGAAAAATAACCTGCTGAATGGAGAAAGCCATGGTGACCTCCGTCTTTGGGGCCAGGTCAAGGAAGAAACAGGACTTAAAAAAAATATGGTGATTATGGTTTAGGGAGGCAGACCTTTAGAGTCAAGTAAGCACAATCTGGGTAAAACAAATGTCACTTATTTACATGTAAGGGGCAACATTTCCATCCAGCAGGAAAGTGTCCTCTTGCTCTTGAACAAGACATTGTGCTTTCAAAATTTTATTCTTTTTCATCCAGGGTCGATGGCTAGAGGAAGAAATGAGAGGATCTCCATACCGAGGCCTTGGCTTCTACGTCCTTTCTCGAAGTGTTTGGAGTGCAGATTTCTGATTCTGTGCCCAGCCTCCAGGGACACAGTACACAGTATACTGGGAATGATGGTGGATATTTGAGGTACATTACCTCCAGACAAAACATGGCTGCAGAGGGATACCAAAAGCATCTTCTGGTGGCTGAAGCCCTGTCTGCACAGGTGTCTGTGTTCTTCAATGGTTCAAGCAAGCTCAGACAGACCCTCTGCTTCTCTTAACCTGAGACACTGGTTTTCCCAAGAACTTTGAGCTGAAGGTTCCTTGCTGTGTCCCCTACCTGGCTGTGAGGACTTTGAGGATAATTATCCTATCTTATTTGTTGCTGTGCTCCCAGAGTCTTGGATGGAGCCTGACATCTAGTCAGTGTTAGTAAATGTTGATGTGGATTGAATTTTGCAAGGATCTACAGCCCTGAGAAGAGGGGATACTTCTTGGAAACTGCTGTGGGCTAAATTGAGGGTTAATGACAGGGACTGGAAGGCAGAGATTCCAGAGTGATAACCACAGTAGTTACCATTTCATGAGAGCCTCCATGTGCCAGCCTCTAAGCTAGGCCCATAACATGCATTACCTCTTGTCCCCAGTTTACAGAAACTAAGGCTTAGACAAGTTAAGCAACTGGCTAAAGATCAAACAACTCAGTATGTGTTGGAGTCAAATGAATGCATTTTTTTCCATTTCTCTCATTTACTCCACTGATGACACTACTTAAATTGTAGACTAGGAATTAAAATAGTAGAAGCCTGACTTGAGAGGGCAGAAGCCCTGCATTCGAATGCCTGAAAGTCAGTCATGGGTGGAAAGAACAGTCTTGTAGCAGAGCTCCGGGGGAGGGAGGAGCCGTGAGCAGGTGGACATGAACTCGCTGTGACAACTCTCCAACAGTGAAAGCAGGTTCCCATGGAATCCAGGGATATTACTGAATAACTTTCAACACAAAAATGTGTGCTAGTGAGCCGCAGAGCCTCTATATCACCCCAAAACATAGTATGGGGGTGGGGGTGGGGAAATTCTGAATTTGTTGTTGTTGTTTTGAGATGGAGTTTTGCTGGTGTTGCCCAGGCTGGAGTGCAATGGCGCCATCTCAGCTCACTGCAACCTCTGCCTCCTGGATTCAAGTGATTCTCCTGCCTCAGCCTCCCGAGTGGCTGCTGGGATTATAGGCACGTGCCACCCATGCCTGGCTAATTTTGTATTTTTAGCAGAGATGGGGTTTCTGCATGTTGGTCAGGCTGGTCTCGAACTCCTGACCTCAGGTGATCCACCCACCTCGGCTTCCCAAAGTGCTGGGATTACAGGCCTGAGCCACCGCGCCTGGCCTAAGTAAATAGTTTGGCAAGTTGCATCCAATAGTCTCTCTTGAAGATTCACAACACACCCTAGCCTGATAACTATTCTAAGAAGTCCTGGGAAAAGAATGCTTGTTTGACTTTCTTGAATCCAGTGTTGCCCACGTTTATTTGACTAGTGAGGAGTTTGTTTGTTTTTAAAGTGACACTTTTTAACATTCTGAGGCAGTAATATTGCACTGAACACATGGGGAACCTTCTGTGGAAATCTGGCCTGGAGTATGTCCACTGTGTTCCTTCTTGCCCTGTGGCCAAGTGAGTATGCTGTAAAAGCTTAGTGACGGAAAAGTCCCACTTAGCCTATTTGTAATGATTTCCTAAACTGGGTAAATAACTCGTCTGAATGGCCAAAGTGATAAAGGCACAGGAGGAGAAGATGCTGGAGGAAGTGTTGCGTGTCCTGCATGTAGGTACCGCTTCACCTCCCAGCAAGGCGATGCTCATAGCAACGTTTTCCTTGGGTGCTGAATTTTCCATCCTGCAATTATGTCTTAAGCTATAGATAAAATTCACATCCACGTTTCACTCAAGATAAATCTAACATCATAATAATACAGAAGATTAATTCATTGGGGAAAAATAGAGGAAAAATGCTCATGGCTTAAAGAGAAGTCAACACTTAGAATGTGTAGAAGGGGATTTCTTCTGGACGACACTCTGTCCTCAACAGTGGCATGTGAAACTGCATGTGGTTCGCTTTAGCACAAACATGTTTGTGCATGTCCCACTGACACATCCACAGTGTGACCCATAGAGGTCCACTTTTAAGGCCCCTAACTGTGAGTCCAACATACCCTTTTGGACTCACTGCAGTCATTTCTCTCTGAAGTCTTCCTTGACAACCTAGGCATCATCAAGTTTTATCTTCCATGATCATCTTAGAGAGTGTATCCATAAGCTATAATCACAATCATGCTGCATAACAAAACCAAAAACTCAATGGCCAATAACAATTAACATTTATTTTTTGTTTTCATGTCTGCAGGCCAGCTGGGAGGTGGCTGATCTAGGCTGGGTTTTGCTCTAGGTTAGATTTGATCTAGGTCAGCCTCACATGTCTCTCATTCTTCAGGTGTCAGGAGGCCACCATGGGCCTGATCTTCAGGACGGGATGCCTCTTAAGACCTGGGTTTTGACTCCTACAACGTTACTGCCACCCACGTCCTGTTGGCCAAAGCCAATTTCATGAGGAAGTCCAAGATCTGTGGAGTAGAGAAACGCATTTTGAAGGGGAGGGAGTCAATATTTAATGAGCACCATGATGTACCACAGAGCATTTGTAGTCATGTGCCTGATTTAAACACTTGGTGGGGTATCTCTGTGCTCTTAGGAATTGTGTCTCTCTGTCTGTCAGAGGTGGTAACATTGGAATTGAGCCTTTCAGGCCGGGCACGGTGACTCACGCCTGCAATCCCAGCACTTTGGGAGGCTGAGGCAGGCGAATCACGAGGTCAGGAGATCGAGACCATCCTGGCTAACACAGTGAAAGCCCGTCTCTACTAAAAATACAAAAAATTAGCCAGGCGTGGTGGAGGGCACCTGTAGTCCCAGCTACTCGGGAGGCTGAGGCAGGAGAATGGCGTGAACCAGGGAGGTGGAGCTTGCAGTGAGCCGAGATTGCGCCACTGCACTCCAGCCTGGGCAACAGAGTGAGACTCCGTCTCAAAATAAATAAATAAATAAATAAATAAATAAATAAATAAATAAATGTTTCCTTGAACACCTCTGTGGTGCCTTCTCTTCACCACCCACAGTAGCACTGAAGGAAGAAATGTAGTAACATGTGAAGTGCATAGGCAGCCTAGGGAGTCATGCATCCTAGTTCTGTGAGGAGGGTGCCCCTAGCCAGCCCTTGATTGCCTCCCAGTGTTGGAGTTTGTAAGAGTCACAAAGAATCACACTTCCCTCTCCTCAAAGTTCTGAACCAACTAAAAATTATACATGGGAGTTTGATGGGGAGGAAAATATGGACTTTATAACTGGTAAAAATGAATTTGAGAACAGCTTGGACCTGAAGCTGAAGTGGTTTCCTTGATACTTTTCATCTGGATCCTATAGTCCACCTGAGGGTAGTTGTGGGTCTTCATAGTGGACTTTTAGCCAGATGCATGAAAAATTGTGGCCAGGAGAGAGGCCACACCTGACAGGGACATTTACACATGAGAAACATAGACCAATGGGCATCAGTCTCTTGCCACTTCAACAGTTATGCCAATTTCTCCTCCAACAAATGAAGGAGAGAAGAGCTAAGTGTAAAAGGAAAGATGGAATTCTCTCCTCCCCATCTCATCTGGGATGGAAGCTGTCTGTTGTAGGGACTAGCATGAGGTGGGGAGGAAAGAAGAATGACCCTGGTGATCTAGAAAATGGGACTAATGCTATTTAAAAGGCTGCCATCACTGTGTTAGAGCATGTGGGCTTCTTTTTTTTTTTTTTTAATTATACTTTAAGTTCTAGGGTACATGTGCACAATGTGCAGGTTTGTTACGTATGTATACATGTGCCATGTTGGTGTGCTGCACCCATCAACTCGTCAGCACCCATCAATTCGTCATTTACATCAGTTATAACCCAGTGTGTGATGTTCCCCTTCCCATGTCCAAGTGATCTCATTGTTCAATTCCCACCTATGAGTGAGAACATGCGGTGTTTGGTTTTCTGTTCTTGCGAAAGTTTGCTGAGAATGATGGTTTCCAGCTGCACCCATGTCCCTGCAAAGGACATGAACTCATCCTTTTTTATGGCTGCATAGTATTCCATGATATATATGTGCCACATTTTCTTAATCCAGTCTGTCACTGATGGGCATTTGGGTTGATTCCAAGTCTTTGCTATTGTGAATAGTGCTGCAATAAACATATGTGTGCATGTGTCTTTATAGCAGCATGATTTATAATCCTTTAGGTATATACCCAGTAATGCAATGGCTGGGTCATATGGTATTTCTAGTTCTAGATACTTGAGGAATCACCATACTGTTTTCCACAATGGTTGAACCAGTTTACAATCCCACCAACAGTGTAAAAGTGTTCCTATTTCTCCACATCCTCTCCAGCACCTGTTGTTTCCTGACTTTTTAATGATTGCCATTCTTTTTTTTTTTTTTTTTTTTTTTTGAGACGGAGTCTCGCTCTGTAGCCCAGGCTGGAGTGCAGTGGCCGGATCTCAGCTCACTGCAAGCTCCGCCTCCCGGGTTCACGCCATTCTCCGGCCTCAGCCTCCCGAGTAGCTGGGACTACAGGCGCTGCCACCTCGCCCGGCTATTTTTTGTATTTCTTAGTAGAGATGGGGTTTCACCATGTTAGCCAGGATGGTCTCGATCTCCTGACCTCGTGATCCACCCATCTCGGCCTCCCAAAGTGCTGGGATTACAGGCTTGAGCCACCGCGCCCGGCCAATGATTGCCATTCTAACTGGTGTGAGATGGTATCTCACTGTCGTTTTGATTTGCATTTCTCTGATGGCCAGTGATGATGAGCATTTTTTCATGTGTCTGTTGGCTATATGAATGTCTTCTTTTGAGAAATGTCTGTTCATATCCTTTGCGCACTTTTTGATGGGGTTGTTTGTTTTTTTCTTGAAATTTGTTTGAGTTCTTTGTAGGTTCTGGATGTTAGCCCTTTTTCAGATGAGTAGACTGCAAAAATTGTCTCCCATTCTGTTCACTCTGATGGTAGTTTCTTTTGCTGTGCAGAAGCTCTTTAGTTTAATTAGATCCCATTTGTCAATTTTGGCTTTTGTTGCCATTGCCTTTGGTATTTTAGATATGAAGTCCTTACCCATGCCTATGTCCTGAATGGTATTACCTAGGTTTTCTTCTAGGGTTTTTATGGTATTAGGTCTAACATTTAAGTGTCTAATCCATCTTGAATTAATTTTCGTATAAGGAGTAAGGAAAGGATCCAGTTTCAGCTTTCTACTTATAGCTAGCCAATTTTCCCAGCACCATTTATTAAATCATTTCCTCATTTCTTGTTTTTGTCAGGTTTGTCAAAGATCAGATGGCTGTAGATTTGTGGTATTATTTCTGTGGGCTCTGTTCTGTTCCATTGGTCTATATCTCTGTTTTGGTACCAGTACCATGCTGTTTTGGTTACTGTAGCCTTGTAGTGTAGTTTGAAGTTAGGTAGCGTGATGTCTCCAGCTTTGTTCTTTTGGCTTAGGATTGTCTTGGCAATGCGGGCTCTTTTTTGGTTCCATATGAACTTTAAAGCAGTTTTTTCCAATTCTGTGAAGAAACTCATTGGTAGCTTGATGGGGATGGCATTGAATCTATAAATTACCTTGGGCAGTATGGCCATTTTCATGATATTGATTCTTCCTATCCATGAGCATTGTATGTTCTTCCATTTGATTGGGTCCTCTTTTATTTCACTAAGCAGTGGTTTGTAGTTCTCCTTGAAGAGGTCCTTTACATCCTTTGTAAGTTGGATTCCTAGGTATTTTATTCTCTTTGAAGCAGTTGTAAATGGAAGTTCATTCATGATTTGGCTCTCTGTTTGTCTGTTACTGGTGTATAAGAATGCTTGTGATTTTCGCACATTAATTTTGTATCCTGAGACTTTGCTGAAGTTTCTTATCAGCCTAAGGAGATTTTGGACTGAGATGATGGGGTTTTCTAAATATACAATCATTTCATCTGCAAACAGGGACAATTTGACTTCTTCTTTTCCTAACTGAATACCCTTTATTTCTTTCTCTTGCCTAATTGCCCTAGTCAGAACTTCCAACACTGTGTTGAACAGGAGTGGTGAGAGAGGGCATCCCTGTCTTGTGCCAGTTTTCAAAGGGAATGCTTCCAGTTTTGCCCATTCAGTAAGATATTGGCTGTGGGTTTGTCATAAATAGCTCTTATTACTTTGAGGTACGTTCCATCAATACCGAATTTATTGAGAGTTTTTAGCATGAAGGGCTGTTGAATTTTGTCAAAGGCCTTTTCTGCATCTATGGAGATAATCATGTGGTTTTTGCCTTTGGTTGTGTTTATATGCTGGATTACGTTTATTGATTTGTGTACGTTGAACCAGCCTTGCATCCCAGGGATGAAGCCCACTTGATCATGGTGGATAAGCTTTTTGATGTGCTGCTGGATTCGGTTTGCCAGTATTTTATTGAGGATTTTTGCATCGATGTTCATCAGGGATATTGGTCTAAAATTCTCTTTTTTTGTTGTGTCTTTGCCAGGTTTTGGTATCAGGATGATGTTGGCCTCATAAAATGAGTTAGGGATGATTCCCTCTTTTACTGTTGATTGGAATAGTTTCAGAAGTAATGGTACCAGCTCCTCCTTGTACCTCTAGTAGAATTCAGCTGTGAATCCGTCTGGTCCTGGACTTTGTTTGGTTGGTAGGCTGTTAATTATTGCCTCAATTTCAGAGCCTGTTATCGGTCTATTCAGGGATTCACCTTCCTCCTGGTTTAGTCTTGGGAGAGTGTAAGCATCCAGGAAATTATCCATTTCTTCTAGGTTTTCTAGTTTATTTGCATAGAGGTGTTTATAGTATTCTCTGATGGTAGTTTGTATTTCTGTGGGGTCGGTGGTGATATCCCCTTTATCATTTTTTATTGCGTCTATTTGATTCTTCTCTCTTTTCTTCTTTATTAGTCTTGCTAGCGGTCTATCAATTTTGTTGATTTTTTTTTTTAATTTATTTATTATTATTATACTTTAAGTTGTAGGGTACATGATCTTTTCAAAAAACCAGCTCCTGGATTCATTGATTTTTTTGGAGGGTTTTTTGTGTCTCTATCTCCTTCAGTTCTTCTTGCCTTCTGCTAGCTTTTAAATGTGTTTCCTCTTGCTTCTCTAGTTCTTTTAATTGTGTTGTTAGGGTGTCAATTTTAGATCTTTCCAGCTTTCTCTTGTGGGCATTTAGTGCTATAAATTTCCCTCTACACACTGCTTTAAATGTGTCCCAGAGATTCTGGTATGTTGTATCTTTGTTCTCATTGGTTTCAAAGAACGTCTTTATTTCTGCCTTCATTTCATTATGTACCCAGTAGTCATTCAGGAGCAGGTTGTTCAGTTTCCATGTAGTTGAGCGGTTTTGATTGAGTTTCTTAGTCCTGAGTTCTAGTTTGATTGCACTGTGGTCTGAGAGACAATTTGTTATAATTTCTGTTCTTTTACATTTGCTGAGGAGTGCTTTACTTCCAAGTATGTGGTCAATTTTGGAATAAGTGTGATGTGGTGCTGAGAAGAATGTATATTCTGTTGATTTGGGGTGGAGAGTTCTGTAGATGTCTATTAGGTCCGCTTGGTGCAGAGTTGAGTTCAATTCCTGGATATCCTTGTTAACTTTCTGTCTCGTTGATCTGTCTAATGTTGACAGTGGGGTGTTGAAGTCTCCCATTATTATTGTATGGGAGTCTAAGTCTCTTTGTAAATCTCTAAGGACTTGCTTTATGAATCTGGGTGTTCCTGTATTGGGTGCATATATATTTAGGATACTTAGCTCTTCCTGTTGAATTGATCCCTTTACCATTATGTAATGGCCTTCTTTGTCTCTTTTGATCTTTGATGGTTTAAAGTCTGTTTTATCAGAGACTAGGATTGCAACCCCTGCTTTTTTTTGTTCTCCATTTGCTTGGTAGATCTTCCTCCATTCCTTTATTTAGAGCCTATGTGTGTCTCTGCACGTGAGATGGGTCTCTTGAATACAGGACACTGATGGGTCTTGACTCTTTACCCAATTTGCCAGTCTGTGTCTTTTAATTGGACTACTTAGTCCATTTACATTTAAGGTTAGTATTGTTATGTGTGAACTTGATCCTGTCTTTGTGATATTAGCTGGTTATTTTGCTCATTAGCTGATGCAGTTTTTTTTCTAGCATCAATGGTCTTTACATTTTGGCATGTTTTTGCAATGCCTGTACCGGTTGTTCCTTTCCATGTTTAGTGCTTCCTTCAGGGTCTCTTGTAGGGCAGGCCTGGTGGTGACAAAATCTCTCAGCATTTGCTTGTCTGTAAAGGATTTTATTTCTCCTTCACTTATGAAACTTAGTTTGGCTGGATATAAAATTCTGGGTTGAAAATTCTTTTCTTTAAGAATGTTGAATATTGGCCCCCACTCTCTTCTGGCTTGGAGAGTTTCTGCCAAGAAATCTGCTGTTAGTCTGATGGGCTTCCCTTTGTGGGTAACCCGACCTTTCTCTCTGGCTGCCCTTAACATTTTTTCCTTCATTTCAACTTTGATGAATCTGACAATTATGTGTCTTGGAGTTGCTCTTCTCAAGGAGTATCTTTCTGGTGTTCTCTGTATTTCCTGAATTTGAATGTTGGCCTGCCTTACTAGGTTGGAGAAGTTCTCCTGGATGATATCCTGAAGAGTGTTTTCCAACTTGGTTCCATTTTTCCCCTCACTTTCAGGCACACCAGTCAGACGTAGTTTTGGTCTTTTCACATAATCCCATATTTCTTGGAGGCTTTGTTCATTTCTTTTTCCTCTTTTTTCTCTAGACTTCTCACTTTGTTTCATTCATTTGATCTTCAATCATTGATACTCTTTCTTCCAGTCGATCGAGTCAGGTACTGAAGCTTGTGCATTTGTCACGTATTTCTCGTGTCATGGTTTTTGTCTCTGTCAGTTCGTTTATGGCCTTCTCTGAATTGATTATTCTGGTTATCCATTCTTCCATTCTTTTTTCAAGATTTTTAGTTTCTTTGTGCTGGTTACCTAGTTCCTCCTTTAGCTCTGAGAAGTTTGATCAACTGAAGCCTTCTTCTCTCAACTCATCAAAGTCATTCTCCATCCAGCTTTGATCTGTTGCTGGCGATGAGCTGTGTTCCTTTGGAGGGGGAGATGCGCTCTGATTTTTTGAATTTCCAGCTCTTCTGCCTTGCTTTTTCCCCATCTTTGTGGTTTTATTGGCCTTTGGTCTTTGATGATGGTGACGAACTGATGGGGTTTTGGTATGGGTGTCTTTTCTGTTTGTTAGTTTTCCTTCTAACAGTCAGGACCCTTAGCTGTAGGTCTGTTGGAGATTGCTTGAGATCCACTCCAGACCCTGTTTAACTGGGTGTCAGCAGCGGAGGCTGCAGAAGATAGAATATTGCTGAACAGTGAGTGTTGCTGTCTGATTCTTGCTCTGGAAGCTTTGTCTCAGGGGTGTACCCTGCCATGTGAGGTGTGAGGTGTTGGTCTGCACCTAGTGGGGGATGTCTCCCCATTAGGCTACTCAGGGGTCAGGGACCCACTTGAGCAGGCAGTCTGTCCATTCTCAGGTCTCAACCTCCATGCTGGGAGATTCACTACTCTCCTCAGAGCTATCAGACAGGGTCATTTACCTCTGCCAAGGTTTCTGCTGCTTTTTGTTTAGCTATGCCCTGTCTCCAGAGATGGAGTTTACAGAGACAGGCAGGCCCCCTTGAGCTGTGGTGGGCTCTACCCAGTTCGAACTTCCTGGTGGCTTTGTTTACCTACTTAAGCCCCAGTAATGGCAGGCGCCCCTCCCCCAGCCTCGCTGCTGCCTTGCTGTTAGATCTCAGACTGCTCTACTAGCAACGAGGGAGGCTCTGTGGGCATGGGACTCTCCCATCCAGGTGTGGGATATAATCTCCTGGTGTGCCGTTTGCTAAGACCCTTGGTAAAGTGCAGTATTAGGGTGGGAGTCACCCAATTTTCCAGGTGTTGTGTGTCTCAGTTTCCCTTGGCTAGGAAAAGGGATTCCCTTTCCCCTTGTGCTTCTCAGCTGAGGCGATGGCTCGCCCTGCTTCAGCTCTTGCTGGTCGGGCTGCACCAGCTGACCAGTACCAATTGTCTGGCACTCCCCAGTGAGATGAATCCGGTACCTCAGTTGAAAATGCAGAAATCACCTGTCCTCTGTGTCATTCGTGCTGGGAGCTGGAGGCTGGAGCTGCTCCTATTCGGCCATCTTCGAGGTTGGTGTGGGCTTCTTTATGCACTTGCTAGAAATGAGCCATCAGGCCACTCCTAGTGTGCCCTGGTGCAACTTGTTCTTGTCTCCAAGTCCAGATGGAGAACACCTAACTCCACTCCACTTCATCTCCAGTCCCAACCCATCTTCACTCATTTCCCACTGAGCCAAGCCACCTGAGTGTGTTGAGTTCACCTGTGTGTTCTTGCCATCTCCTGGGATGGAGTCCCCACAGGTCAGAACACTTGAACTCATTGTGTAAAACCAGATTCTCTCTCACACTTTTCTCCCTCTTCTCAGAGGCCAATTTGTTCTGCAGTCAATTCTGCAGAAGTTAGAAATAAAGCATGATGACCAATAAGAGATGAGAGAGGGTGTGGTTGGGCTGAGAGTCACTTTTCAGAGCTTATGAAAAGCTGCAAACCTGGCAGATGGCTTACACTCTTTCCTCAAGGCCAACATACTGAGTGACAGGGTGCTGGAGGGGGACCCTGGAGAAAGGAGCTTGTATTCAAGGAGGCCCATGGTGTCATTATTTACAGTGTCACACCTCATCCTTCCAATGATCACATCTCTAGGCTCTTGAAATTAGTGGTTAAGAGCACGGCTTTCAGGATTGTTCACATACCAGTTGTGTGACCGTGGCAAGTCCCTGTGCCTCAGTTTCCTCATCTGTAGAATGTTGGTAGAGGAGGATATTAAGAGTAACTATCACATAGTAGTGCTGGGAGGATAAAATGATTTAATAGATGTGATGGGCAGCTGTGGGGATGGCTCCCAATGATCCCTGTCTCCAGGTATCCATGCCCTTGCTTGGATATGGCAAAGAGAATATGGCAAAATTGATAGGCTGTCCCTTCCGAGATCAGGTTACAAGAGACTGTGAACTCCCTCTTGCTTACTTTCTCTTTCTCTCTTATTCCAATGGAAGCCAACAACATGTTATGTGTTGCCCAGTGGAGAAACCTACACTACAAGAAACTGTGGATGGCCTCCTCTGGTCAATAGCCAGCTAGGAATAAGGCCTTCATCCAACAGCCCATGAGGAACTGAATCCTGCCAAAAACCACACACGTGAGCTTAGAAGCAGATCTTCCCCCAGTAGCACCTTGAAATGACTGCTGCCCCTACCTGACACCTTAACTGTGGTCTGTGTGAGACTCTGAAACAGGGGATCCAGCTAAGCCATGTCCATATTCCTGACCCAAAGACACTTTGAGATAATATTGAATAAATACTTGTGGTGTTAAGCCACTAAGTTTTAGGGTAATTTGTTAGACAGCAATAGATAACAAATACAATACATTAACAATTCTTAAGATATCACCCAGTGGATAGTAAACCTTCAATAGATATTGACTGTCTTTATTATTAATATCTCAGTTTCACAGATGAGACAAATGAGGCTCAGAGTGGCTTGCCCAGAGTTAGACAGTTAATATGCAGCAGAGTAGGGGCTCTGCCTTTGTTCTATCTGACTTCAAAGTCAGTGCTCTCAAAGCATCACTGTTTGGAAGACTCAGTTCCTTGAGGTGCCTAAGCAGGATCTGTAGAAAAACAGAAGGCAGATTTCCATGGGATGCCTTAGGTAGGTGAATGACCCCTTAAGGCTTCAGAGGGCCAGGCCTAGGGCTGGGGAGAGCCATGGTCAGCCCTTCGAGGAGTCTATATGCGTAGGAGGACTAGCTCCTGCACCCAACCTTTGCTAGGGGCTAGGCCTTCCAGCACATAGAAGAACCAACACATGGCTGAGTCTATTCCAAGAGTTTGTACGATGCTGTGGACTGAGGAATGGAGCTCTGGTCTCTCTTTGCCCTCTGCTATAGTTTCAATGTGTCCTCCAGAAAGCATGTGTTGAAAACTTAATCCCCAATGCAACAGTGTTGGGAAGTGGGACCTAGTGGGAGGTGTTTAGGGCATTCATTTATCCTCAAGAATGGATTAATGCTGATTATAAAAGGGCTTGAGTCTGTGAGTTCATTCTCTTGCTCTCTCCCACAATGCTGTCTTGCCCTTCCGTGAGCCATGGGATGATGTAAGAATCATCTCATGATTGCTGGCCCCTTAATATTAGACTACATTGGACTTCACAGTCTCCAGAACTGTGATAAACAAATGCCTTACCAATTACCATGCCTCTGATATTGTGTTATAGCAACACAAAACAGACTGAGAGTCTTTCTCTTATTCCCTCTGGGAGCTCATGAACCAGGAGCCTGAGATAAGCCCCATTCAGAGGAGTCTCATCTGAGCAAAAGCCATTTTTGTTGCTATCCTATCATGCTATCGACAGTGATGATGAATCAACTTAACTGATTGGAGGGCAGTCATCACCATCAGGAACAACATGTCCTCTTAGCACAGTAACTGCTGGGAACATCTACAAGATTCCTCAGGGTGTATAGGCAACAGACACAGGGAGCGTGCAGAGAGGCAGGTGGCACAGCCCCTGATATCTGCGGTGGTGAGAAGCACAATGGGAGCAGATTCAAGCTTCACTACACACTCAAAGAATCAACAGATACATGGAAACATGCAGGCACCTGCATTAATACCCATAAACTCCCAGACACACAGCAACACTCATAGACAAACCTACAGAATGACACACTCAGATATTCAGTGAGAAAGACACAAATGCTCAAATAAATGCCCAGATGGTAGGGAGGAACATTAAAACCCCACAGCTCATGTTTCCAGGGAGGGGAGGACTTTTCCATTGCACCATGCAGGAGGGAAAAGTATGGAAGGAACACTTATTACTCTTGTCCATTCCCTCACCCATTTCTTCCCAGAGGAGAGATGGTGAGTTTGGGGGAGGAACAGAACATGCTCAGTCTAGCCTCCCCTAGGGCTTCTCTGTCTTCTACCCTACCTTCCTGCAGAGGGGAAACAATATTCTCATCAATCCTCTGGTACTGGGTGGCCTCTCAGGGTTGGTTTGGCCCCTCTGGGGAGTTGTCTGGTGTGACCAGTGCCGAGGGCTACGTCTATCTAATTCATTGGGGAAGAATTTGCAGACCCATTTGGCTACATATCCAAAGCCACATTCTTTACTTGACTGTACTCAGTAATAGGGCTAATATTCTGATCTTCACCTCTGTCTCTGGGGCCTTATTTCTCAGTTGGTGTCAAACTTGGGATTCCCCCATCCCAACACCAAACATTCCTACTTTGAGGAAAAACAAAAACATGGACAGACATTCAAAGACACAGCAGAGAAATAGGCGAGATGGTACGTTTGCTCTCCTGAGTGGAGGGAGGGTGGTTAGAAGAGCAGTTCATGAGCCTGGCTGGGTGTTAGAATCACCTGGGAAGAGTTACAAATAGGTACTGATGTCTGGGGCCTACCCCAGACAAACTGATTCAGAATCTACTGGGTCAGGGCCTGGGTAGTGGTTAATTTTAAAGCTCCCCAGGTGATTCTAACAGGCAGCTTCCCTACTCCCCAACACTCCATGAGGAGCAAAAGAGTGTTGGTGATTGGGGGCCTAATCCATGTGTCACAGACCTCCCTCAGACATCACTTACTTCCAGCTATAGCTCTAAATTTCTCTCCTACAGACATTCTGGGGATTCTAGTAGCAGCTGAGGGCTGTGCTCTAAGTAGGCAATTACCTGTGGCTGCTGCTCTTCTAACTCTTCTGATGGACCATGAGGGCTGTCTCACCACTCTTCAAAAAGAAGTCCCTCACTCCTGCCTCGGATCCCCAACACGTACGGATGCTTAGGTCGACATGGTATTTTGCCTCTTGCTTTCAGTCTAGCTTCCACTGCATCTCTGCTTGGCTGGCCCCTGGCAGTGCAGGTGCAGAGGACACTGAGTGGAGAACTGGCCCCAGTGATAGTGGCTCGGCAAATTCTGTTCATCCCATAGCCAAAGGCACTTTCCTTGTGATGGATGGAGGCCAAACTCCTCTGCCAACAACAGAGAAGCAAGGCCAGGCTGATGGCTGCAAAATGGTGAGGTTCACTGACCTTGAACCTGGAGCTGTCCAGATCCTTCTCTGCCTTTCTCTATGCATTGGAGGGAGCCACTGGAATTCTGACCAGGAATCTGGTTTTCTTCATCTGCCCCTTGCTCTAGGCCCATAATTCTCAAACTTGCATGTATTTGAATTACCTAGAAGGCTCATTAGAACACAGATTGGTGGGTCTCACTTCTAGGGTTTCTGAGTCAGTAGGTCTGGGGTGGGCCTGATAATTTATTTGTATTTCTGACGAGTTCCCAGGTGATGCTGATACTGCTGGTCCAGGGATCACACTTTAAGAACCACTGCTTGAGGCTACTTCTCCTCTGGCCTGCTTGGTGTGTGTGTGTGTCCTGTCATCTGAGGATCCAGGAGGGAGGCACCTAGGTAACTTCAACAAAAGGGATCATGATCAAGTTCCCTCTATTGACTCCTTACTATAAGCCAGGCACCATGCTGAGTGCTTAATATGCATTATCTTACAGAATTCTCCCAGTTGCTCTATAAGGAAGGCACTACTATTTCCCTCATTTTATGAATGAGGACACTGAGTTTAGGTATTTGATTCCAAGAGTTAAGAGGTAGCTGAGCTGGGACTGGAACCCAAGCCAGTTATAGTCTTAAAATACTCATTCATTCATTTGTATATACATAATGAATGTATTTGACAAAAATTTCTTAAACATCTTCTATATTACCGGCACTGTTCTAGGTCCTAATGATGCAGCAATGAACAAGGCAGCACAGATGGCTGCTCTCAGGAGGCTTAAATTCAAGAGGAGGAGGAGACAATAACTCGTGTATTTTTAAAACGCACATGAATTTTAATCAATTGTTCCTTTGTGATTCACGATGAGGAAGGACTTGACTCGCAGTGAGGTCAGGGTTTTGGGAGGATCCTCTGGGGTGGAGTAGTCGGTGTGATCTTCAACTGCCCCTGGACTCTCCTGGGTGAGGTTGATGGGCAGCACCTGGGTCAAGCCCAGCCTTGGGGTCAGCAGTTATCAGCCCCCATCTCCACACAACTCCATCCTGGTCGGAGAGCCACTGGGTTCTCTCCAGACTAAGAGATACTTTATCCTTTGGTAAATTGCAGCCCTGGTCTTGGCAATATGGCTCAGTCTGGGCAAAGATCATCTGATATTCATAGTATAAACAGAAATGGCTTATTGAGCTGCTTCACTGAACTCATTCACAGGGTGAGCAGGTGAGGGGCCTGCCATGTAGCTTATTTTAGAAAGCAGCCATCAGCCTAATCTTTATACAACTCATATTGAATACCCATGCAGATGGAGTGCTAAACTGTCCATTGGCTACACACACCATCATGACCGCCTTCTAGCTCTCTCCATCACTTATCAATATATGTCCTCGAGCTTACTGAGCGTTGCCAATTTAGCTGAACGTCAGAAGTCTGCTACTCAGGGGCTCTGTGAAAGCACTGAATGGGTCTTAAAAAATCTTAATTTCTGCAGTGCACAGCAGAGTGCCTGACACTTAGATTTCAATAAATGTTAGATGGATGGATAGATGCGAGAGTGAATGAATGAATGAGATACTCCCTGCCCCCTTGCCAGTCCCTGCTGCCCCTGGGGCTGCTCAGCTGCAGACACTAACAACCTCCAACATGCAGGTTCAACGTTATGACAGTTTGACTGCCTGCGAGGAGCCCAGCCACACCAGCAGTGGGATCTGGGATTAGTTCTGTGGCTCTCAGTGTGGTATCTGGAGGCAGAGGGAGTGCCTGGTCCTGAGTCCCCATGAGCCCCGAGTGCTGCTCCCCTCATTATCCACTGTACCTCTTCCTCCCAGCTTAACCATCTCAGTATGATCGCATGCTGCCTCAGTTTCCCAGTTGCTCACCAGTCCCCTGCAGGGACTAAGAGCTTGCCTTGAAGTCACCTGCTTTTCTAGAACCCTACCAGCCTACTGGACCCTTTTTTTTTTTTGAGACAGAATGCTCTGTTGCCCAGGCTATAGTGTAGTGGTGTGATCTTAGCTCGCTTCAACCTCCACCTCCCAGGTTCAAGAGATTCTCCTGCCTCAGCCTCTCAGGTAGCTAGAACCACAGGCATGTGACACCATGCCAGGCTAATTTTTGTATTTTTGGTAGAGACGGGGGTTTTCGCTACATTGGCCTAGCCTCAAGTGATCTGCCCACCTTGGCCTCCCGAAATGCTGGGACTACAGGTGTTAGCTACCATGGCCAGACTTACCTGGATCTTTTCAGCTCTTTATCTTAGAGGCTGAACCCTGCTTCTGTAATTCCAGCAGGTGGCTGGTGGGACCACCGAAATCACAATGCCCCCAGGCTCCTGCCACTTACCTCTCTGTACACATTGAATCCATTAACACCTCTGGGCTAGAGCTGCTGTATCTCTTCATACCTCAGCACTGGGACATGGTCCCTCTTTTTCTGCCAAGTTAGGCACCCAAGATACAGTGAATGGGTTCAACTTTTCTTTTCTCGTGACCCACTGACACATAAGCCTCTGTGGTTATAGAGCCTACGCAGGTCAAACTATCCCAGTTTCTCATCTTTAGTCACTTTCATGATTCTCCCTCTGGGCCAAGGAAGGTTTGATGGGTGTCTTCTTTCCCCTTTCTACTCACTCTGGGCCAAGCCCTTTGCCCACTACCCTGACCTTCTCTCAATCTGACACTGTAAATGATCTCCTCGATTTCTCTCCTTCTCACTGCAGCTTCCAAGCAGACCCCTGTGCCTTCTGGGCGCAGTAAGCCATTTCAAACAAAAATCCGGTCTTCCCAACATCGAATGTATTCTTGCTAATCTGCTCACAGGTGCTTTTGGCAATCCCAATGAGAAAAAAAAATACTTTAAATATTTAAGAAGCAGTCAATGTGTCAGTTAACTGCCCCATTTCTGGTGTCAGACTGCTAGGGTTCAAATCCTGGCTCTGCCACTTTCTAGTTATATAGCCAAAGGCAAGCTAGTGAATCTCTCTGGGGATTGACTTCCCCATTCGTAAAATGGGGGTAATAATGGTAACTGCTCTTACGGCTTTTGAGAGAATATGCATAATAAGCACTTTATAAATGTGAGGTATTCTGGTATGTGTGCTGATTGTGATCAAAGAGCTGTTTATTCATCTATGCAAGGTACAGTTATTGAGAACCTACCATGTGTCAGGTCCTATAGAGCAGTCAAAGATGCATGAGATAGGCTCTGGAGCTCCAGCATGAAGGGAAGCAGACCCAGGCTTACCCCATGCCAAGGAGCGAGTGTGGGCATAGAAGAGTGGAGTGAAGGGGACAGGAGGACAGAGGATGGCACAGCCCCAGCTGGAGGGTTGCACATAGTGGTGCTGCATGGGGGTGGGTTGGGAGGTGTCAGTGTGTCAGTTCCACTCTGTCCTTGAGGCAGTGTAGAAGGTAAAGAGATCCCTGGGTCTTGTGACAGGAGATCAGGCTGGACAGGGAAGCTCCTCTCAGCCATGGACTTACGAAGCACCATCCCCAGGGCTCCGGAAGTCATGATCTCAACATGTCATCATGCCTCAAACAATGGAGCATCATTGACTGGCAAGGGCCCAGGGGGACAGTCTCACCAAGATGTTGGTGCCACATATGGGCTTGTGTAGACTGCAGCTTTCCAGGTCAGTGGATCTCTGGTGTGGGAGCATTTGCCATTACAGGATGGGGCTGATTTCCTATCCAAGGTTTTCTTCCAAGGGACACAAATGTTTCCTCTCCCTGCTCGGCAACCCCTGCACTCACCCTCCTAGACAAAACACTTTGAAAGGGGCTTTCTTTTATTTGCTCCTCAGCTTCTTTTTTGAAGCTTCCGGCATTAGAGGCCTTTTATTTTTTCTCAGAGTTTCATGGAAAAACTACGATGACTGCTTGCCTCTCCATTTTGTTCATGATTTAAGTCAGATTGCTTCTCAGCGTTTACCTTTTCCTGGCAATTTTTTCTGCTCTCTTGAGTCAGCCCACTTCTGTCACCCCTGTGCCACCGCCACCCCTTAATTCTTTTAACAGGCCAGTCTATCTTCAGAGGGCTCCTTGGAAAGGCTTGGAGAGTTAACTCTATCTTGGGGCTGATTCCAGGCCCCAAGCAAAGCTGTCTTAACTGCCAGTGGTAGATTGCTACCTCCATTTACACAGAAGGTGCAGGATGTTAGACCATCCAAATAAACTCAGCAGACAGAAAACGAACATCTCAACAGAGAACTCACAAACATGCAAGGACTTCATTATTCTGAGATGTCCCTAAGAGATACCAGACATCTGGTAGAAAACAGTAAAAGTTGACAATGGCTCCATTGTCAGCAAATGAAGCTTGCAGTTGAAGGTAGACCATCCTTTCTAGAAGTTCCCTAGTGGAAAGAGGAGGAGAATAGGGTGGTAGTTGAAAAATAATTGAAAGAGAATTTTCTTTGTGTGGGGAGACTTGAGCCTGCCTGGAGATTGAGGAGAAGGATGCAGAGGAAAGGGAAAAGTAGAAGATACATGAGTGTGTGCATGTGTGTGTGCATGAGTGTGAGTGTGTGTGCATGAGTGTGAGTGTGTGTGTGTGATTGATGGATGGGAAATAGGACACAGGGTGCATGTCCTAGAGGTCATCTCTGGAGAGGGGAAGGGGAAAAAGGCCACCAGTCTAATAAGAAGCCATATTTATTTAATTTATCTTTATTTATTTATTTATTTATTTATTTATTTATTTATTTAATTGTTTTGAGATGGAGTCTTGCTCTGTCACCAGGCTGGAGTGCAGTGGTGCAATCTTGGCTCACTGCAACCTCCACCTCCCAGGTTCAAGCGATTCTCCTGCCTCAGCCTCCTGAGTTGCTGGGATTACAGGTGCACACCACTGTGCCTGGTTAATTTTTTGTATTTTTAGTAGAGATGGGGTTTCACCCTGTTAGGAAGGATGGTCTTGATCTCCTGACCTTGTGATCCACCCACCTCGGCCTCCCAAAGTGCTGGGATTACAGGCGTGAGCCACTGCGCCCAGCCAAGAAGCCATATGTATAGAAGGCTCACTGCACTGCAGACACCATGCTGAGAACTTCACATGGATGGTGTCCTTTCATGCCTCAGATGGGCACCGTCATGTCCTCATTTTCCAGATGAAAAACCCAAAGGCCAAGGAGGTTAAGTGACTTCCTCAAGGTCCCAGAGCTAAAAAGTGACACGGCCAGGACTTCAGAGTTCATGTTCCCACTGTGTTATATTTGCTTAAGTGTTAAGCTTCTTGCATGAGAACAATAATCAATGCTCACATTATTCACCTCATACCCTGTGCTAGACACTGTGTTTTATGTGTGCTAACTCATTTGCTCCTCAGCAGCTCCATGAGGTGGAAGACACCACTGCTGTCCCTATTTTACGCATGATGTGACTTGCCTAAGGTCACACAGCTAGTAAGAGGCAGACTTTGCTCTTGACTCTGATGGACTGACTTTAGATCCCAACATTTAATCCATGCTCCACTGACCTCTTCTTTTAAAAAGGGAGCATGGTGTAAAGATGGGAGCAGAGGTGGGGTGTACCCACGCAGTGGCTTTGATGCTTCCATGAATATGGAGGTTAGAGAATCTACTGGAGATGGATGTGGGGTGGAGTGATGTAGGCTAGTGAGAAGTGGAGGTAGCAGACTTCCGGAGAGTAGAGGGGATAGGGAGAACCCTCCCTACGAAGCGTGAGCAAGGGCAAGGGACAAAACAAAGGGTGGGCTGTGAGGCAGACCCAGTTGAAGTTGCCCTGATTGTTTCAGCTTGAAGTTTCCTTCAAAGTCCTCAGCAGAGAGCTCAGCAGAGTTGATGCCCTTGGGCCTGAGCTGGGTGATCAAGAATGCAGCCCAGGCAGTCCTAGATCTCAGACTCTGGGAGCTGATTAGTATCCTGGGGACCCCATGTTAGCTTTGAGAGCATCCGATGAACAAAAGGAGCTTTGCACAGAGAAGAGACCTTGTGAGGTTTAAGAGGCCATTAAGTCAGTGGAGAGACCCCCAAGAATGTGTCCCTGAGGGCAATATGGGTGGTGGCACAGAGAGGGTATTTGTCTTGGCACGTTTGACTACTGGTCTCCTCTAGCCTTAGGGAGCCACCCAGACATAGGCTTGCTGATGAGAAGAGTCCCGGGCATTTAGAGACTCCGCATGCTTGAGCAAACCGAGTCTGAAGTATTCATGGTCTTTAAAATCTTCTGGGTAAGAGCTGACTCTTCAGAATAGGGTGCAGTAAGAAAGATTCAGAATTAGTCAGATGATCACAGACTCCCTCTCCCAGGTGTCGCCTCAGTCTCTTTCTGTCTTGGCTCTTTCTCCAGTGGCTGATTTCTGGCTCCTGGACTTGACTGGTGCACCTTTTGGTCTCTATCTCTGGTGGCTCATCTCCTTGGCCTTGGTAGCTCCATGACTTTCTGGAATGATAAACTCAACCTGGTTCAGAATTGGCCACTTCTAGGCAGGGCCTGACCTACCTATGCTGTGACTCAGTACAGTCATTGCCATTGGAACTTCCTCCCATCCATGTTCAGTGCCCAGAGGAGACAACCAGCTTTGGGAGCTCCAAGAGGGACTGAGGCAAAGTTCCATCCAATAAGCCTGTGGAATCTCTCTCTGGACAGCTGTGGACAGATGTGAGGGCAGTGACTGTTGATGCATAGTGGTCCCCTGGAGTAAGAGCCTCAGGGGCTTTGCTCAGCTCTTGTCAGCTGGGAAGAGAGCAGAGCCCAGCCACATCCTTGAAAGGAATAGCAGATGTAATGGCCAGAGGAAGCCGTGTGCAGGGATGCATCTGGAGAGCTCAGAGGACTCATTAGAGCATCATCTTGCTCTGATAAGTTGTTAGTTAAAAGTTCACCTGGAGGGGCTTTTATTGCATCCCACTGAGAATTCCTACCTCCTGCTAGGAGTGCATATTGGGAAGGAAGAATTTTATAGATGGTATAAATGGCTAAATGTCTGAGTGTTAGTTATTCAAGCCTCACATAATTGTGCTCTTTGGACCTATAGAAACCCAACCCTTTGTTGACTGTGTGGCAATCACAGGAATAATGCTAGTGCAGAATTAGGGGCTAACCATTGTAATCATAATAACTGGAATAAGAATAGTAGCAGTAATTTGTGGAGCTTCTATATGCTAGGCACTCTGCTTAGCACCTGCAGTAGGCTGAATAATACCCCCTAAAATATCCAGGTCCTAATCCCTGGAACCTGTGAATGTTACCCTATGTGGCAAAAGGAACTTTGCAGATGCAATTAGGTTAAGGATTTTGAAATGGGGAGATTATCCTAGATTATCTGGGTGGGCCCTAAAAGCAATGATAAGTGTCCATATTAGAGGAAGGCAGAGGGAGATTTGGCATAGAGGGGAAAAGGAAATATGACAATGGAAGCAGAGAGTGGAGGGATGTGGCCAACTGCCAAGGAATGCCACAGCCACCAGAAACTAGAAGAGGAAAGGAGTGGATTCTTCCTTGAAGCCTCCAGAAGGAACCAGCCTGCTGACATCTTGATCTTAGCCCTGCAAGACTCATTTCAGACTTCTGGCCTCCAAGACTGTAAGGGAATAAATTTCTGTTGCTTTAAGCTACTAAGTTTGGAGTAATTAGCAACAGCAGCAATAAGAAACCAAACACATATATACCTTGGCTCATTGACTCCTCATCCATCCTGTGAACTAGGCACTATTATGACTTCCATGTACACATGAGGAAACTGCGGTTCAGAGGGGCCAAGTGGCTGCTTGAGGTCAACAGTGCTAGCTAGTGGAAGAGGAGAAAATCAAACTCAGGCCTGTCTGTCTCTGGATCTCATGTCCTTCACCATAAGGCTATATGCCTTGCAACCACAACTCAGTATTGGCCATGGAGAAGACGGCAAAGAAGTTGGGAAGTCTCTGCAAGGCTGGGCCAAGGAATCATGGAGTCAAGATCGAGACTACTTCATGGAGTGTCCTTGGGCACAGACACTGTCACGAGAGAAGCCCCCTGAAGAGAAGGAGGAGACGCAGCTACAGGTGTTACAATCAAGATGTTGCAGGGAGGGGAAGTGCATGGAAGTTAGGTTCTGGGATGGACATGGGGGAGCTCAGCCATGGGGAAACAGAGGTAATTGAGGTACCAAGAAGGATGAGAACAGGGTGGAAGTGCGGATCCAGAAATTGGTGGTGAGCATCAGAATCTCTGTGGGCACCTCTGTATGACTGAGCCAGTGTTAAAGGTGTTATTTCCCAGAGAACCCACGCTAGGAGGGGCTGGGAGTTGTGTGTGACTGCAGCCCCTCAAGTCAGATGGGCACAGTGCTTCCCATCCAGACAGCGTATTGCCCAGGTGCTGCCTGAGGGATGAATGAGGCAGAACACCAGGTCCAAGACCTTGGTCCACGGTAGAGCTGACAAGGGCCAGTGGGGCATTAGGGCCTCCTTTAAGTGTTATGGATTTGGGGACAGGGCTCCGGTCCCAAGGAGACAGGTGCTCGTTCAGGAAACCAAGGCAGAACTCAGTTACTTGGGTTGAACCCACTCTGCAGAGGCTGGGAAAGCGTGTGCTTCACTGGGCATGCAGATGGCCAGGCCCTGTCCCAGGCCACCAGACTCCTGCTGTGCTGGGCTAAACTCAGCAGCAAGTTCGGCCTGCAAGTGAGGGGCTGGGGCTGGGCTTCCTCGTGGGCTCCCAGCTGTGCTCAGCACCAGCGCAGAGGAGGATGCTGCAATTGAGTGGGGCAGGAGGGTGGGGAGGAGAAGGCAGGCTGGCAGCAGGGTCCCCTCGGATGGATCTCCCAGGCATGACCATTCAGGAAGGTCTGGGGCACTGGTTCTCAAAGTATGGTCCCAGACCAGCAGCATCAGCATCACTTGGGAATTTGTCACACATGCAAATTCCTGGGCCCCACTCCACATGCACTGAATCAGAAACTCGGACGGAGGCCCATCCATTTGTGTTTTAATAAGCCCTCTAGGTGATTCTGCTACCTGATAAAGCTTAAGAACCTAGACCACCACCTAGGAGATCATGGGGTAGCCCTGGGAAGACTGGGGTCATGGACTGATTCTTTGTATTTTCTTCCGCCCAACCCAAGCCACGCCGGTGGCAGATTTTTCAAAGATGTTCACAGCTGTATCCAAGGCAATCCTGTGCACAAAAGGAGGCTTTTTATTTTTCTGCTTTCAGGGATGTGAATTCCTATCAGCAGATGAGTATCTCCTTTCACTGGGGCTTTTGAATTATACAGGACTGTGGGAGGAGTTCAGGGAATCAGATATATTAACTAGACCTTGAAATATATTTTTTCCAAATGGATGCATAGTCTTTATTTAAATAGAAAGCATTTCTGGCTAAATTTGGTGGCTCATTTGTAGGAAAACTAGTAAAAACCTGACTTCTGGGAGTCTCTATGATTTAAGGCATGTTAATATTAGCTGCTGGTTGAATCACAGGGAGAAAATCGACAGATTCATTCTCTTGGGGGCAGGGAGGAGAGGGAGCTCCCAGCTGAGCCAAGAATCTGCCAGTGCTGCGTCTGGGTGATTAATGGCATTAGACTTTAGTGCCCTCTTTAGCGGTCCAGTCAGTGGCCTTAGGGAACTCCCACAGCATTGGGCTTGTTTATGTGAAGCAGCTCTGAGGGTCGGGGACAGGATGTAGGGGCATCAGGGAGGAGACCAAGGCAAAAAAATCATCTCCATCTTCCCTCCCCAGCAGAGCTGCCGGCCTGCAGTCTTGTGCGCCATGAAAAAATGATGACTTGACTTCATTAAAGCCTTGTCATCTTCCCCCTACTGACAGCTTGAAAAGAGCGCTCTCGCCTGAGCAGAACGGGATTCCAGAGGCCACTGGGGGCACAGAAATCACAGACTGAACTTTCAGAAAGAAAAATCCTTCTCTCCCTGTTAAGCAAATAACTGAATATGAAAATGAAGGAGGGTGGGGAGGAAATTTCATCTCAGTTTCAGTGGTGCAGGGGCCTGTACAGCAGGGGAGAGGACTTAGGTATGTCCTGCCTAAGGGGATGCCGTGCCATCAGGCCCCTCTCCTGCCATCCTGGTTTCCTGAAGCTTGACCCTGTCTTGCTGTTTTCATCTGATTTCCCTCCGGCCCTTGTGGTTCATGTTATTGATATCCACTGAGCATCTAAAAGCCCCATGGTGGGCACAGCCTCATGTCATCCCCCTAATGCCCTCTTTGAAGGTGGTATCATTACCCCCATTTTACAGAAACAGAGGCTGAGAGAAGGGAAAGGGGTAATTTGTTCAAGGTGACACAGTAATGGGATCATATCTGGAGTTCAGGCTTGTCTGACTCCTGTGGGTCTGCAGGTGATTGAGAAACAAGGAAACCCAGAGAGGATGGATGGTCTTGGACAGAAACCTAGAGAGATCCAATGCCCTGTTGATAGCCATTCAGCTCATGAGTGGGGAGACCAGAAGAGAACCCAGATCTGTGGCTCATGGCCTGATGATATTCTCATTTATTTATTTATGCAGCAACTTTAAAAAATAACTATTTTAAAAATCTTAACTTTTATAAGTGTTTTAAAGCAATATACATGGTTAAAAACAAGTCAAATAATATAAAAAAGTTTATAATGAAAAAGAGCAGTCCCTGACCTAATCATTTTAAACTATTTTGGGGTGTTTTTCCTGGCATTAACTTTACATCTGCATCTCCATGTTTATGCCTATGCAGGACTTCTATTTCTTGATTTATGGGAGGGAGAAATTCACTGTCTCCCCACACCCTACTTCATTCGAACCCCAGCATCCTAATATAGTCCTGTTATTGTTTTCCCTAAAGTAAGTGATCAGCGTTTACTGTATTTCCCTTCTTGAAAAGATTTTTATTTTCTTTAGAGTTAATAGTTGCCTATTTCACTTGCTTATTTTTTCACATCTGTCTTTAAAGTTTTCAAAATTAATCAGGTTACAATCTACCTATTATTACATTTTATAAAAATTCTGTCATATCACATATTTTGTGATATTCCCTTATTAAAAAAATTGCTGGAGATCTTCATTGTAAAGAATTTCTTCCTCTTATTTTCAGTTGTACCAGTTAATCTACAGGGCTTTTGCACAGTTATCCTCCATGGACTTCCTTTGCCTTTATCCTGGATTGGATCCACCGTTTCTTGATCCTTTGTCTTCCTCCTTCTTAGATTCCTCCCTAAATGTGCTGGAGCACATCCTTCAGCAGTTTATAAAGAAAGGGTGCATAAAAGTTATTTTTTTCTGAGTCTTTTAAGTCTTCAAATATTATTTTATCTGCACACAATTTCTAATGTGGCTGAATGTAAAACTTAAGGCTGAAAATAATATTTTATTTAAAAATGTGATGGCATCTAGTTTCCAGTTTTTTTTCTTAGGAAGTTAAATGCCATTCTGATTATTATTTTGCATATAGTTTTTTTTCTCTTTGGAATCTTTTGAGATCTATTCTTTCTTCCTGGTGTTCTGAAATTTTATGTAAGCCCCAAAGTAGAAGATGCAGCCTAGTTCCAGGAAATATTATTCATATCAAATCAATTTTGTGGCACTTTCTTCCTCTCCCTTTTTCTCTGTTCTCATTTTATATTTCCCCCATTAGTCAGATGTTGAATTGTTGGATTGGTTTTCTAAAAGCTCTTATGTGGTTTTTAATATTTTCCATCACTATCTTTTTCTTCTTCTTTGTAATACATTTTATTATCTTTACTATCTATACCTTTTATTTAAGTGTTTTGTTTTTTCCTCCTATTCTTAATTTCTTTAAAAAAATTTTTTTATTATACTTTATGTCCTAGGGTACATGTGCACAATGTGCAGGTTTGTTACGTATATATACATGTGCCATGTTGGTGTGCTGCACCCATTAACTCATCATTTACATTAGGTATATCTCCTAATGCTATCCCTCCCACCTCCCCCGACCCCACAACAGGCCCCAGTGTGTGATGTTCCCCTTCCTGTGTCCAAGTGTTCTCATTGTTCAATTCCCACCTGTGAGTGAGAGCATGTGGTGTTTGGTTTTCTGTTCTTGCGATAGTTTGCTGAGAATGATGGTTTCCAGCTTCATCCATGTCCCTACAAAGGACATGAACTCATCCTTTTTAATGGCTGCATAGTATTCCATGGTGTATATGTGCCACATTTTCTTAATCCAGTCTGTCACTGATGGACATTTGATTCCAAGTCTTTGCTATTGTGAATAGTGCCGCAATAAACACTTCACAGAATTGGTAAACAGAACAGAAATTATAACAAATCATCTCTCAGATCACAGTGCAATCAAACTGGAACTCAGGATTTTTCCAATTTTGTGAAGAAAGTCATTGGTAGCTTAATGGAGATGGCATTGAATCTATAAATTACCTTGGGCAGTATGGCCATTTTCACGATATTGATTCTTCCTATCCATGAGCATGGAATGTTCTTCCACTTGTTTGTGTCCTCTTTTATTCCATTGAGCAATGGTTTGTAGTTCTCCTTGAGGAAGTCCTTCACATCCCTTTTAAGTTGGATTCCTAGGCATTTTATTCTCTTTGAAGCAATTGTGAATGGGAGTTCATTCATGATTTGGCTCTCTGTTAGTCTTTTATTGGTGTATAGGAATGCTTGTGATTTTCGCACATTGATTTTGTATCCTGAGACTTTGCTAATTTGCTTCTCAGCTTAAGGAGATTTTGGGCTGAGACAATGGGGTTTTCTAAATATACAATCATGTCATCTGCAAACAGGGACAATTTGACTTCTTTTCCTAATTGAATACCTTTTATTTCTTTCTCTTGCCTAATTGCCCTGGCCAGAACATCCATCACTATGTTGAATAGGAGTGGTGAGAAAGGGCATCCATGTCTTGTGCCAGTTTTCAAGGGGAATGCTTCCAGTTTTTGCCCATTCAGTACAATATTGGCTGTGCATTTGTCATAAATAGCTCTTATTATTTTGAGATACGTTCCATCAATACTGAATTTATTGAGAGTTTTTAGCATGAAGGGCTGTTGAATTTTGTCAAAGGCCTTTTCTGCATCTATGGAGATAATCATGTGGTTTTTGTTTTTGGTTCTGTTTATATGCTGAATTACGTTTATTGATTTGTGTATGTTGAACCAGCCTTGCATCCCAGGGATGAAGCCCACTTGATCATGGTGGATAAGCTTTTTGATGTGCTGCTGGATTCGATTTGCCAGTATTTTATTGAGGATTTTTGCATCGATATTCATCAGGGATGTTGGTCTAAAATTCTCTTTATTTGTTGTGTCTCTGCCAGTCTTTGGTATCAGGATGATACCATAATTGGCCTCATAAAATGAGTTAGGGAGGATTCCCTCTTTTTCTATTGATTGAAATAATTTCAGAAGGAATGGTACCAGCTCCTCCTTGTACTTCTGGTAAAATTTGGCTGCGAATCCATCCGGTCCTGGACTTTTTTTGGTTGGTAGGCTGTTAATTATTGCCTCAATTTCAGAGCCTGTTATCGGTCTATTCAGGGATTCAACTTCCTCCTGGTTTAATCTGGAGAGAGTGTATGTGTCCAGGAATTTATCCATTTCTTCTAGGTTTTCTAGTTTATTTGCATAGAGGTGTTTATAGTATTCTCTGATGGTAGTTTTTATTTCTGTGGGGTCAGTGGTGATATCCCCTTTATCATTTTTTATTGTGTCTATTTGATTCTTCTCTCTTTTCTTCTTTATTAGTCTTGCTAGCAGTTTATCAATTTTGTTGATCTTTTCAAAAAACCAGCTCCTGGATTCATTGATTTTTTGGAGGGTTTTTTGTGTCTCTATCTCCGTCAGTTCTGCTCTGATCTTAGTTATTTCTTGCCTTCTGCTAGCTTTTAAATGTGTTTCCTCTTGCTTCTCTAGTTGTTTTGATTGTGATGTTCGGGTGTCAATTTTAGATCTTTCCTGCTTTCTCTTGTCAGCATTTAGTGCTATAAATTTCCTGCTACACACTGCTTTAAATGTGTCCCAGAGATTCTGGTATGTTGTATCTTTGTTCTCATTGGTTTCAAAGAACATCTTTATTTCTGCCTTCATTTCATTACGTACCCAGTAGTCATTCAGGAGCAGGTTGTTCAGTTTCCATGTAGTTGAGCGGTTTTGATTGAGTTTCTTAATCCTGAGTTCTAGTTTGATTGCACTGTGGTCTGAGAGACAGTTTGTTATAATTTCTGTTCTGTTACATTTGCTGGGGAGTGTTTTACTTCCAACTACGTGGTCAATTTTGGAATTCCTTCACTTATGAAATTTAGTTTGGCTGGATATGAAATTCTGGGTTGAAAATTCTTTTCTTTAAGAATGTTGAATATTGGCCCCCACTCTCTTCTTGCTTGGAGAGTTTCTGCTGAGAGATCCACTGTTAGTCTGATGGGCTTCCCTTTGTGAGTAACCTGACCTTTCTCTCTGGCTGCCCTTAACATTTTTTTGTTCATTTCAACTTTGGTGAATCTGACAATTATGTGTCTTGGAGTTGCTCTTCTCAAGGAGTATCTTTGTTGCGTTCTCTGTATTTTCTGAATTTGAATGTGGGCCTGCCTTGCTAGGTTGGGGAAGTTCTCCTGGATAATATCCTGCAGAGTGTTTTCCAACTTGGTTCCATTCTCCCCGTCACTTTCAGGTACACCAATCAGACATAGATTTGGTCTTTTCACATAGTCCCATATTTCTTGGAGGCTTGGTTCATTTCTTTTTACTCTTTTTTCTCTAAACTTCACTTCTCACTTCATTTCATTCATTTGATCTTCAATCACTGATACTCTTTCTTCCAGTTGATCGAGTCAGTTACTGAAGCTTGTGTATTTGTCATGTAGTTCTCGTGTCATGGTTTTCATCTCTATCAGGTCATTTAAGGACTTCTCTACATTGGTTATTCTAGTTAGCCATTTGCCAAATCTTTTTTCAGGGTTTTTAGTTTCTTTTGTGCTGGGTTCGTAATTCCTCCTTTAGCTCGGAGAAGTTTGATTGTCTGAAGCCTTCTTCTCTCAACTCATCAAAGTCATTCTCCGTCCAGCTTTGTTCCATTGCTGGTGAGGAGCTGCGTTCCTTTGGAGGGGGAGAGGTCCTCTGATTTTTAGAATTTCCAGCTTTTCTGCACTGCTTTTTCCCCATCTTTGTGGTTTTATCTACCTTTGGTCTTTGGTGATGGTGACGTACAGATGGGGTTTTGGTGTGGATGTCTTTTCCGTTTGTTATTTTTCCTTCTAACAGTCAGGACCCTCAGCTGCAGGTCTGCTGGAGTCAAGGTCCACTCCAGACCCTGTTTGCCTGGGTATCAGCAGCAGAGGCTGCAGAGGAGTGAATATTGCTGAACAGCAAATGTTGCTGTCTGATCATTCCTCTGGAAGCTTCATCTCAGAGGTGTACCCGGCCGTGTGAGGTGTGAGGTGTCAGTCTGCCCCTAGTGGGGGATGTCTCCCAGTTAGGCTACTCGGGAGTCAGGGACCCACTTGAGCAGGCAGTCTGTCTATTTTCAGATCTCAAACTCTGTGCTGGGAGAACCACTGCTCTCTTCAAAGCTGTCAGACAGGGACATTTACATCTGCAGAGGTTTCTGCTGCCTTTTGTTTGGCTATGCCCTGTCCCCAGAGGTGGAGTCTACAGAGGCAGGCATGCTTCCTTGAACTGTGGTGGGCTCCACCCAGTTCAAGCTTCCCAGCAGCTTTGTTTACCTACTTAAGCCTCAGCAATGGTGGACACCCCTCCCCCCGCCTCGCTGCCACCTTGCAGTTAGATCTCAGACTGCTGTGCTAGCAATGAGGGCGGCTTCGTGGGTGTGGGACCCTCTGAGCCAGGTGCAGGATATAATCTCCTGGTGTGCCGTTTGCTAAGACCCTTGGTAAAATGCAGTATTAGGGTGGGAGTGACCCAATTTTCCAGGTGTTGTGTGTCACAGTTTCCCTTGGCTAGGAAAGGGAATTCCACCTTGCGCTTCCCAGGTGAGGCGATGCCTCACCCTGCTTTGGCTCTCGCTTGTTGGGCTGTACCCACTGTCCTGAACCCCCTGTCTGACACGCCCCAGTGAGATGAACCCAGTACCTCAGTTGGAAATGCAGAAATCACCCGTCTTCTGTATCACTCACGCTGGGAGTTGGAGACTGGAGCTGTTCCTATTCGGCCATCTTGCTCCGCCCCCCCATTCTTAATTTCTAATAGTACTTTCCTGTCTCCTTATTGTTGCTTCTTTTATAAACCCTGTTCTTTAATGCATCAATATCTTCTCCTATGGCTCTGAGTATACTAATTCTATATTATCTTTAAGGTTTTTTTCTGAGTCCTATATTATCTCTATTTTCTTCAACTTTTTTTTTTCCTGTTTTGATATTGGTGTTATTTTGTTTATTTTATTCTATTTTTTGTTTTAGTCTTTTCTTAAGTGTCCTTTATTGTCCATTAAGGTAATAAGCACTAAATAGATGATTGAAATCTCTGTGTATGGGACTGAGTGGGGGGAATTATCAGCTAGTGGGATGTACTTTAAGGTGATCAGACACCAAGCTGATGTTTCATTTGGAAATTCTCAAATGACAATATGTAAAGTCTTTTCTTTGGACCCATTCCATTTAACCTGAAGAAGAATCCTTTTATCTTTTGCCTGGCTGGTAGAGTTTTAGCTTCTAAAGAACTAGACATGGGGCAAGGTATGGGCAAGCCCCCACCCAGGGGCTATCACCATTCCATGTGTAGGCTGTTAAAACATTTTTTATTGGGATATAATTTATGTATAGTAAATATAAATGAAAAATATTCATTGTACATTAGATAAATGTTTATATTTCGACCACCCTGAAAATTCCTTCATGCCTCATTTGTGTGCAGACTTTTTTTTTTTTTTTTTTGAGACAGAGTCTCAGAGTCTCTCACTGCATAGGCTGGAGTGCAGTGGCATGATCTCAGCTCACTGCAACCCCTGCCTCCCAGGTTCTAGCAATTCTCCTGCCTCAGCCTGCTGAGTAGCTGGGATTACAGGCATGCACCACCACGCCTGGCTAATTTTTGTATTTTTAGTAGAGACAGGGGTTTCACTGTGTTGGTCAGGCTGGTCTAGAACTCCTGACCTCGTGATCCACCCACCTCAGCCTCCCAGAGTGCTAGGATTGCAGGCGTGAGCCACCATGCCTGGCCTGTGTGCAGACTTTTAATTGATTCCTGTTTTCAGTCTTGTACTTGGCTCCCAGCTTCCCCATACCTGCCATCTCTGAATCCTGGTCCTCTTCTGTTTTCCTTCTCCAGAGAATAACTCCCTCCTTCCCAAGAGTCTAGCTGTAATTGACAGAGACCTAAGTTTCACTGTCTTCAGCAAAAATATCCCACGTAGTTGGAAGTTCAAAGGTAGGAAGTGCTCCTGGTGTGATGTGGATCAGTGGCTTAGTGATAGCATCTAGCACTAGTGGTTTTTCAGGCTCTTTGCTTTGCTCTCTTTAGCATATGATTCGAATGAGCTGATTCCTTTCACAACCATAAAATTGTGCCATTAGGACTTGAGCTGTGCCTCTGTCACTCAAATGTGGTCCTTGAACCAGCAGCATTGGCATCACCCAAAAGCTTGTCATATATGCAGAATCTCAATCCCTGTCCCAGGCATACTGAGAATAACCTGCATTTTAATGAGATAATCAGGTGATTCAAGTGCACACGAAAGTTTGAGAAGCACTGGGCTATATACTTTCATGTTTGCATTCAACTGAAGATAACTAGAGAAAAGTCTCTCTCCTAGTACATATTTTCTATGTGATTGGACTAACCCGAGATATGATCCTCCCCCACCCTACCCTATTGGAGCCCATTTGAACTGTCATGTGCTTACTGACTTAGACAATCAAAATCCATCCTTTAGATCTGAGGATCGCCTCTTCCCTTGAAGCATATGCTTCATGGAAGAGGGATTGAGAGTCTAACAAAAGCAGGGATCTGCTAGGAAGGAGGAAGTTAGTGAAGCGGAAATTTCAGTGAACCATCTGTACAATCCACAGGAGAGTTTGGCCACTAAATGTAGAGACTTTCAACTAATCTGTTTTGTAGCCCTGAGTTTCCCCCACTGCCCTACACCCTGTCTAGGGCCTTCAAGTCATGAACTCTCCAAGGACCCTTGTGCAGAGCAAATCATCTCTGTTCTCTTTACTCTCATGCATATTTGCCTCTGGAAGGACTTTCTGGTGCAACTTCCTTCTCCCTGATAAAAATTACTACACCTCCTTTTGCTGTGCATTTTAAAAAATTGTTGAAACCTTTCACTCATTGTGTTTTTTCTTCCTGTACTTTTTGTCCTCTAAAAAAAATTCATTGCTATCATTTTTGTGGTGTCTGGGGAAGTAGAGAAAATCAACACATGTGACCAATGCACTATCTTTAACTGAAAGAATTCAACACGCATGATGGTGGTGTAGACACCATGCCACACTGCTTCCTTATGATCAAAACAAAAAGGAGATGTGGAAAAAAGTGTGTCTATGTGTGTATGTGTGTGTATGTATGTGTGTGTCTTGGGAGGAGACAGAGAGAGATACACACATACTGAGAGAAAGAGACAGAGACAGAGAGAACCAGAACAGGTGGCCTGCAGCTTGCCTTGAGGGAAGTGTGCAGTATTCCATGAGCAGAAGAGATGATATACTTAAAATTGAGTGCCTAACTGCCTAGAGTGAGAGGGTTTGCCATGCACACAGGGCAATCAGTTGCAGCTGACTTGTGTGCCAATACCTGTCCTATAAGAAGAAGTCAAGCAGAGTGTCACATGGCTGAGCCATAGACCAGCAGGGTCAGGACAGAACAAGGGAAGGGTACAGCTGAGAGTGAGCACCTGAGTATATGGGCATGATTCTGATACCAAGCCAAATGGGCTGTTTCCCCAGGGTCACAAGTTACTACACTTAAAGGCCAATGCTCCCTTTTCTTCTCATCCCTGCCTTGCTTATCTCAAAACCACAATGCTTTCAGGTTGCTCCAACAAAAGTGACTGTTTAAATAAATTGTGGTTATGCATGTGTAAAGAGAAATATGATTCATCTATTAAAGTGACAATGTCTATGACTACTGAGATCAAAGATGCATGGGATACACTGATGAGGTGCTAGTGGGGAAGCAGATATCTAAGAAGCAGTCTTGTTCTACTTTTGTCAACTATCTGTTTGTAACTAGGATGTCTCAGACGTCATCAGCCTGTGGGAATGCCTTTCAACTAATAGCATAAATTACAAAGGCTCCCAGTGTGGCTTGGCTGCAGGAACAGAGCCTCCCTCAAAGGCTCATCCAGTCATTTCTGAGGGTGTTCCAGAGCACTGCCTGCTCACATTGTCTTACTGAGTAGGAGGCCACCCCCTGCCCCCCAGCACAAGGAGTGTTCTGAGACATCTGTGCTCCCAAGGTCAGGCCCAATAGCCCTGGGACCTGGAAGAGTAAGGCAAGTCTTCCTTAGTGCCTCCTCTCAGGCGTACCTGCCCAGGCCTGGCTTGCTTTCCTGGGATCTTTTCTTCTCTGGCAGTTGCTGATGCTACAAATGCTCATTTCTCATTCAGCGGACTGGGCAGGCCTGTCTAATGGCCTCTAAGCAGTCAACGGCATTGAGTACAGTAGCTCAATATCAGTTCATTCCTCCAGGGCTGTGGGAGGGAGTTATTCGCTCAATGTTTTGTAACCAAAAGCCCATTTAAAGGGTTTTCCCAAAATAAATAGTCTACTCCTAAGGTCAAAGTCAGTCCTTTCAGGACAAAAACTGTTTATATCAAAGCTTTAACCATGAAGGTTAAAAAAACAAAAACAAACAAACAAACACAAACCCACAACCAAACCACATTAGGTCTAGAATTTCAGCTGGACATTTATTTATGTATGTATTTAGGTATAGAAAGTTTGCACAAAAATGTTAAAAAGAGGTGGCTATTTCAGAGTAGTGGGATGAAGAGTGATTTTTCTTAATTTTCCTTTGGCCTATCTGCTTTTATCTATAATAAACATGTATTATTTGTAAAAACATGTTTTAGAGTTAGAAAAATGATGAGGCACACTGTTCATGTTCCTTCAACCAGATCCTTATAAAGACGCTAAATGCTCTGGGTGTGGGTACTGCCGCTTGTTGGCCTTGTGCCCCTAAGAGAATTCATCATGCTTTAGATTTCCCCAACCGTCAACTCTGCAGCTAATTTCAGTCCATTATGATGTCCCAGCAAATGTGGATGGATTTTCAAAAAAGACTAGCATCAGCAAACATTTATTCTAAAATCTGAGCAGGACAAGGGCCATAGAAATGGAAACAGTACTCTGCAGCAGTGCCCCAGGTTGCTTCCTTGCCTTCCTGCCATCCCCATCCTGGGAAAAGCCTCTAATAGTGGCCACCAAGCCCGAAGGAGAGGAACAATCCCAGAGAAGCCCAACTCCAGGCAGCCCCAAGGATAGGGACACTTGGGAAGCCAAGCAGAGATGGCCAGCGCACCAGGAACAGAGAGGGCTGTGTCAGGAGTGTCTGAGGGAGGCACAGTCCAGGGCTATGAAAGGGCTTGTGGCACGTGAGCATCACAAACCAACACTAGCCCGGCCAACATGGTGAAACCCTGTCTCTACTAAATACAAAAATTAGCTGGGCGTGGTGGTGTGCACCTGTACACCTGTAATCCCAGCAACTCGGGAAGCTGAGGTAGGAGAATCGCTTGAACCTGGGAGGTGGAGGTAGCAGTGAGCCGAGATTGTGCCACTGCACTCTAGCCTGGGTAACAGAGTGAGACTCTGTCTCAAACACACACACACACACACACACACACACACGCACACACACACACACACAAAAGGAAAAGAAAAGAAAAAAAAACCAACAGAGCCCATGTGGCTTCTGTGGAGTTGACAAATGGGGACTTTGGCAGTGAGATCTGAGGACGAGTATGAAGGTGCTCAGATGCTCATGCTAGGTCCCCCTCTCTTACCCCCTTTCCAGTGGTTCAGGAAGGTGCACCCCAGCCCTGTCACCCAGTGCTTCAGGATGCTTGATCCCTTGGGGTCTCACTTCTGCAGAGGGTAGCTGAGGGCAGCTTCCCTGCCCAGTTCTGGTTTCCAGAGAGGTCTGGACAGAATAAGCCTGGCAGTTTCTCCTACTCCTCTTGGCTCTGTGTGAGGTGGGCATAACTCAATTGGGTGGGGTCCACACGGTATTGTGTCTGCCAGTTTCCTCACCATGGGCTCACCATACCATCCCACCTTGTCTTCGCCAAGCCTCAGGCCATTGCTGATCTTTCTCCCATCCTGTTTGTGTGCACTCGGTTTGGGGCTCAAGGGTAGGAGCTATTGTGGATCCTTGTTAATTCTCCTTGCACCTAAATTCAGTCCATCTGTTGTCCCACATCTTTTGGGTCCCAAGCAAGAGGGACTGTGGTGTAGTGGTAGGAACAGATGAGCAATTCAGCAGAAGGTGACCCTAGAAGGTACGTAGGGCTATCTCATTAGGGCAAGACCACAGCACAACCTGAGGTATGGATTAATGTTCATCCCTAGTGGAGGGACTAGTAGAGCCCAGGGTTCTTGCCAACTGGGACAGGGATGCAGGGCAAGGCTCCACCTTTGGTGGGGTCATGGACACTGGGCAGGACTCCAAAGCAGAGGCTAGTCCTATAGACTGCTCAACAGGATGGTAATCATGGGAAAGGAATTGTCTAGGAGGTGAGGCCCATCCAAGAGCTTGAGGATCTGACTTAGTATGGCAGGAGTCTCCCAAAATCTTTGTGCCTCAGATTGAGACATTAAGAGTGATTCCAATCTCTACATCATGGGTGGGAAAGGGGCTTCTAGTATATTCTCAAGCCTATGAACCAGGCAAAGCTGAGTCAATAGTTGAGAATTTACTATGTACCAGACACTGTTCTAAGTGCTTCACACATATTAACTCATGTAATCACACCTCATGGGATACAGAATGTTATTTTTCTCATTCAACAGATGAGAAAACAGGTTGCATAGATGGCAAAGAAGATAATTTCAAAGTGACTGCCCATGAATAGACTACCATGTTCCTCATGGTGCCCTCTACCTTCTCCTCTGTCTCTCTCTCCTTTCTCTCTCTTCATGCTTCTCTTTTACTTCCTCAGACCTGGGATCAAATGATGATGGAATAGAATCACCTGGGGGTGGCAGACACAGTTGGTGTCTCTAAACTTAGCCTTTCTGCACTTACCATTCCCTTCCCTGCTAATGGTTTTCTTCTGCAAGCACCTGATCCCTCTGCCTAGAGGTCTTCCCTAGTTGAAGCATGCTCAACCAGAGGGTAGGACTGCCAGGGAGTTAGCACCCCTGGGAACAGCTCTCAGCCAGGGAAAGATCGGAACATCAATATCCAGCTTCTTTGCCCTTGGGAGTGACAATGTGAGCATGTTCCACAGTCTCCCAGAGGTTCCCTGTGGGGCTGAGTCCCAGTTGCCCATATTGAAAACCTGCAACTGAGTTCCTTCCCTGCCCTGCATTTCACTCTGCACTCTCTTACCTGGAATCAGCTCTCCTATAAACTACTTGCACTCAAATCCTTGTCTCAGATCTGATTCTGCCTCATCCGTCTGCTCTTCATTTGGTGTGCCCATTAGGATTTCTTGGGTCACACCCATTATAGTTGGCCTCTTTGTTTCCAGGAGCGCTTTCTGGGGGTGAGAAAAGATGGAGGAGGCACAGTTTCTGGGGAGCTGTCAGCTTAGTTCCTCAGTTGAAAGGAATGACAGAACATTATGCTGTCAGAGAGATCTGCTGCTTTGCTCCTCAAAAGACAGATGCAGAAGCGTCCCCTTCCTCACTTGTCTCTTAGGAATATCAGTTCACATCTGATTGAGGTGGTCCGTGAAAGATGTGTGAAGATGAGGGTGCAAAAGGTTTGCTCGGCCATTCAGCAATTTGGGAATGGTGTGCCGTCTCTCTAATTTGACTGGGAGCTCAAACTGACAAAACCTAAAGGATATGGAGTCGGTCTTCCTCTTCTGATTTTAACAAGAACTGCAGAATAATAAAGAGGGAATTAGAATTGGATCAGGTTTGCTTAATTGCTGCGAGCCTCAGTTTTCGTGTCTTAAACGTGGAAAGATCAACCCACTGAGAGCATTTTGTGATATGAATGTATGGAAGTATCCGGCACACGGTGTGTGTGTTTGGTTGTTTGGAGCATGGCTGGACAAGGTTGTCAGTTTATGTCGGAAGTAACCATGGGAGTTCAGGGTCAACTGGGGTTGGGTGGGTTTGAGGAGTAAATGAAGGGCCTGTGAAATTAAGACAAATGTTCTTTCAAAGCTCTGTGACTGCAGTTAGACTTCCCTATAGTTAGTGAATGGCAGAGTATTTTAAAGTCACCCACAGATCCCTCATGCTTCAGGGTCACCCATGTTTCTTATGTCCTCCACAGAGTCCCTGGTGGTTCACACATTCTGCTTAATGGCCATAGAGCTGGTCCCACTGCACCCTTTGGATTTAACTGATATTGGACCCGTCAAGACCTTGATCCATCTCTCTGCCGGAGAAACGCCCATCTTGCTGTCAGTGCCGGGGAGAGGCTCTCACGAGTCTCTTCTCAGGGTCCCCTTATGTTCCAACACTTCAACTGGACTTGAGCTTGCAAGTC
Organism: Theropithecus gelada; assembly: GCF_003255815.1. Lineage (NCBI taxonomy): Eukaryota > Metazoa > Chordata > Mammalia > Primates > Cercopithecidae > Theropithecus > Theropithecus gelada. The sequence continues at coordinate 62,074,986 of NC_037668.1, read as the reverse complement.
CAGATTGTCCCTTTTCTTTAGGAACTTGGGAAAATCCATGCAGGGCTGTGTTTCAGGGCAGTCTGTGTGGTGCTACACTAGATCCCAAAGTACCCTCTGACCCTCTTCTTCAAGTTTAACCAGAGACAGCTAAATTTTAAATGACTTCCTACTTAAATAAAAACTACACATCCATTTGGAAATATTTATTTCCAGGTCCAGTCAATATCTGGCTCGTTGAACACTTGTATAGATCACCCTCAGTGAATAGAGATATTTGGTTTCAAGATGCCCAGCTCTGTGCCTGGATTTCTGCCTTCTCACTTCTCACTGTGTTTGGCCAATGGAGGATACCAGCAGATGATCCCAGGAAGGAGGTGAGTGAGGATGGGTACATCTTCCCCTGCTTCTCTGCTTATGGGATCATTGTAAGCTGGCTGACACCCTTGATGGAAAACCAGAGCTCTTTCTGTCTCCAGATTTCTTGTTCTTAGGGTCCTGCACCACCCCCTGGGGCTTCCCTATACTCTGCCCTCTCCTTTATGAGTGGTGCATCTACAAACGCTCCTCACTGACCCTAGGTGAGGACCTGACTTAGTGAGGCGGGAGTCTCCCAGAATCTTTGTGCCGCAGGATTAAGACATTAAGAGTGATTCCAATCTCTGTATCATGGGTGGGAAAGGGGCTTCCAAAATATTTTCAAGCACTGGAGGGCCCCTTCCTGCAACCCTCATTGGGCCATATGCCCGGGCAACTCCCATCAGGAAGAAAGCAGGAGCCTCTTGGGGCCATTTTTCCACCTCCCAGGTTATATCTTAAGGAGGTAAGGTTTGCAAGTTGCTGAGCACAAGGCCCACAGTGAATACTCATTGAACGTTTTCTATCATTTTCATTATCACTATGTTCGGAATATGGCAATACTCCATCTCTACCAAAAAAACTAAATTAATCAGCCAGAAGTGGGTGGCATGGGCCTGTAGTGGAAGGTGCCACGTATTTTCTGCTGGGACCCTGACTGGGACACAGAGCCCAGGACCTTTGACTGATTGAGGATCTTAGTTACAGGACTCAGCCTTGAGTCCCTGTGAGGATCCTCTTTCTTCCAAAAGATTCTCTACAAAGAGGTCACACCCGCTGTGCCCCAGCGCCTGAAATGGAATGAAAATTGCATAGTTAATAAGGTTACATCTTTTTCATTCCATGATGGTTCAGGGCCTTCAGAAAAACACATTGATTATTTTTCTCCTTATTGATATTTTCCTCTTTATAGATGTCAGTTTTCAGAAAAAGGAATATCCAGAGTCCTAAAACCTGAAAATAAGGATGCACTTTTTGGCATTTTTATAACACTTAAAATGAATGGCTCTCTGTTAGTATTTTCAATTGATTTTATTTACTTTCCTGGATGTCTCTATTTGAAAACCTCCCTTTTTCAAGATTTTTCTTTTTTTCTTTCTTCATATATATATATATACACACATACACATATATATATATATATATATCGGACTTGCTGTGAGCTATCCTAAGGGCTTGGAATCTGGTTGGAGGTTGCTTGTGAAATTGGCATTTTTCTTTTCAAAATGTAACTTTTCTTTTTTCTTGTCTCCCTCCCCCACACCAAATGGGTAACTTTTCTTTAAAAAAAATCAATATGTCCGTTGTGATACCTTCACTTGAGATTAGATCCAATTTTCTGTAATAAATATTAGCTTTTACCTCAGAATACCTCAGAATGATATTTGGATGCCTCAGGGGACGTGGGTCTTGACGCTACTTGTCTGGGGGCCCTGGAAAATGCTGTTGGATTCCTTGCTTTGCTGGTGGACGGTTACTTAGAGTAGAAAGGTTCCAAGTCCTGTCTGTGGACTTTTGTTGGACTGTGATGCAGCCTCGCCTGGCGGTGGTGTTCTTCCCTCATACGTTCCTGACTGCTGTGGGTTGGCTGATCCAGGAGGCTGATCCAGGCTCCAGGATGCACTGGGTGGGACAACCCTCACTGGCCCCCAGGCTCAGGCAGCCCCCATCAGGGAGAAGGCAGGAGCCTCTTGGGGCCATGTTTCCACCTCCCAGGTTATATCTTAAGGAGGTAAGGTTTGCAAGTTGCTGAGCACAAGGCCCACAGCGAGAACTCACTGAGTCTTTTCTATCGTTATTATTATCACTGTGTTTTGAATATAGGTCCTCAAGGTGACAAATTTATATCAAGAAAAAACTCACCATGTAATATCATAAAATAAAATTCTACATTGTCATTTTTCTGCATTCAAAGAAAGTTTAAAGCCCATCCTTTCTTGTTGGGGGATGGATATATTCACCTAAGTTTACCAGCTGTTTGTTTTTGGAAAGGATTGTCCTTTACTCTGATAGTATGCCCTCCTGGTTTCTGCTATTAAAATGTCCTTTCTTTCATGAAATAATAGCAATAGTAGGTTTAAAAAAACCATCCTGGAGCTGAATGTGGTGGCTCACACTTATAATCCCAGAACTTTGGGAGGCCAAGGCGGGAGGGCTGTATGGGCCTAGGAGTTTGAGACCAGCTTGGGCAACATGAGAAGACTCCGTCTCTATAAATAAATAAATAAATTAGCCAGGTGTGGGTGGCATGGGCCTGTAGTCTCAGTTAGTTGGGAGACTGAGGCAGGATGATCACTTGAGCCCAGGAATTTGAAGCTGCAGTGAGCTATGATCACGCCACAGCACCCCAGCCTGGGCAATGGAGGGAAACCCTGTCCAAAAGAAAAAAAGAAAAAAATGCTTACAAAGGGGAAAAAACGGTCATAAGTTTCCCTATATTTAAGTTCTGATTTGGAGGGCGAAGAGCTCTGGGTTTCTGTGGTTTTGCATGAAGGGTAATGGTCAAAGAAAGGAGATGAGGTGGCATGGGCTGCTGCGGGCAGTAGCTGTTCTCAGTGGTGAATTTAAAAATCTGAGAGCCTTAGCCTAAGCCTTTTGTGTCTTGGGCACTGAGGACATTCCAAAGGGTTGTAGAGCATACCTATTCACAATGTGGAGGCGAATGGAAGGCAACCAGCATTACTGTGTTCATTCACACCACAAATATTTACTGAGCATCTACTATGTGCCAGCCTCTGTTCTAGGGCGATAGCAATGAACATAACAGAAAGAAGATTCTCTCTTCTCATGAAGCTCACATTATAATGGGTTTGACGGTTTTCACTTTGATCCTCCAACCCTGGTGAGGTACCTATGAAACCTCCATTCTCACTGTGAAAAAACTGAAACAGACAGGTTGAGTCGTGACTAGTAGCTGCAGTTTAGTGCCTCGGTCTGCCTCCAAAGTTTCGTTCTTCCCATGGAGCCAGGGCCCCACTGATGATCATGCATCTGTCATCTGAAGACTCAGCTCCCCAGTGGGTGTGGACAGGTTGGCCTTAGGAGCTGAATTTCTCGATGCAATTTTCACTCCAGAGTTGTTGTATCGGCAGAAGCCCCAGGATTTGATGAAAAGCCAGTACTCCATCCCTTAAACTGGTGTTGAGTAGGAATAAAATAATGGAAAAGTTCTGGCTCTACCCACAGCTCTGCCACTGAGAGCTGGGTGACCATGAGGCCTTCACTTGCCCTCCTCATCTTTACTCTGGACATAATATTACCTCCTGGCAGTGTTTTTGCAACTGTTCATAAAGCAGCATATGTGAAAGCACTGAGCTCATTGCCTGGCAAATATAGTTGCTCAATAAATGTTAGTTGAATTGGAATCTGTAAAATCGAGGCACAGGCAGTGAGCCTAATTCCTGAGACTGCAGACTTCATTTGGCTCATTGATTTGCCTTTAAGCAATGGATTTTATATGCCAGGGCACACATCAGGATGGTGCAGGGAACCCAATTTAGCAAGCCCGTTTTATCTGATGTTGATACGATCTGTGATTGAAATAAGGAACATTTCTACACAGGGCATCTGAACGCTTTGTATATGGATGGCGCAGCACACACACACACACCTGTGTATTATGTGTATCTCAGTGCCAACCACATTGCACTTCCAGTATCAGGCAGGCCCCTCCTGCCTCTCCTCTAAGGCCAGCAGGAGGCTTGGGGAAACACAGAGGTTGTTTCAGAAAGCTGGAGGAGTCAAGCGCCTCCTCATCTCTGCTACCTCTGCCACACTTAGGATGACAGCCTGATCTCAGTGAGTGGGAAACTCAGTACCTTCACAGAGCAAAGAGTAGGGTGGTCAGGACACTCTCTTGGTAATTTTTTCGGATGTCCGTAAGAATGATGTTGATGGCACCAGTGGGACTCCCAGCCAAGGCAGTGGACTTTATTGTCTTGATGCGAGAAACTGTGGTGGTGCTCCTGGTCAACCTGGAGGGCCTGAGGGACTGTTTATTTGGAAAGAAGGTAGTTCCCTCTTTCCAATGGGTAAGGAGAGAGAGAAGAGGTGCAGCCATGTAGTCCTTCAAACAGACTGGAAGGAGGAGTCTATGTGCTTCTCATGCACACCTGCAGCACTTGGGAGCAAGTGCCAGAATCATGTTGCCAGGAGGCGGGGCCAAAGCTAGCAACAAATGTCCAAAATGAGCCATCAAGCAAGCAAGCTGGAGGTGGTATCAGGAGCAGAGGTAAGAAGCTGAAATAAGGAAGAACAGGCAATGTACCAGGAGCTCTGCTCAGTCCTAGCTCCTGCCTGCCCTGGACAGTAAGAGGAACAAATGTTCAACCACTAGCTTGGACATGGATCAGAGTGGACATGGTGGCCACACAGGCTGGAGGTGGAGACCCCTGAACTCCTGGGCCTTCTGATGGTGATCAGGATTCATCCTGGAGGTGAAGCTACTCAGGTGGCTCTGGCCGAGGTGGCAGCAGGAGGGTAAAGGCAAGTCACCATGCCCGTGGTAGACCGAGGGCCCTGGTGAAGACCTGGGTGACCTTAGGAAGCTCAGGGCTCTTCTCTGGGCCTGGGCAGCACTCAGTATGCTCCAGCTCCTGGAGGGGGTCCACCTCCGGAGATCCCTCACTTTCTAGTCATAGGCTGCCAGCACGGGAACCCAGATGATCTGATGTCTCTTGCCAGCTGGGGCAGGCAGTATGTTCTGACAGACACCCACACAGCTGGCGGGCTTGGGAAGGTCTACTGCAAGAGACTTGTAAGCGGGTAACTGTTGGGAGACCTATCATTTGTCTACTGATCGGAGTCCTGACAAGTTAAGAATGTTCTCCTTTGGTTACCTGGGGACCCAGCAGGAGGCCCCCTCCTTACTTAGCCTGAGCAAAGCAGACAACTGAAGCAATTACCCAGATTTTTCAGGCAAAAGTCCCCACAAAGTGGCCATTGAGCTAGGGAAAATGCAAGTGGCACCTTCTTTTTAAAATCCGACATTCTCTACTTCAGTTGCTTTAAAAAAACAAACAAACAAACAAACAAACAAACAAAAACCCTATTGTGTTGAAGTGTCTTTAGATGTAGACTCAGCTGGGAACTCATTGTGCTCCCCCAGGATTCACATCGGCCACAGCCTTCCCAGCTCCTCCCAGGATGATTGTAGCATTGAGTTAAAATTGAACAGATTAGTAAATAGATTTCCATCTTTGTGCTACACAATAAACAGTATTGGAAAGAACACATGAGACGATTACTGGATAAAAAACCTAATCAATCCAATCAGAAGGAAAGGAGTCTCAGTTATGGCAGAGCACAGGGTGTCAGCAAACACCTGGAAGAGAGGAGTTGCTGAAACTGCTGAAGTCTCCTCTGGGAACCAGTGAGTTATCCATCCAGGACCAGAACTTCTTGTCAGTCCCTGCTCCTCCCTTTTCTGACCATTGGCAAATTCTGATGACCTCTCCCCAGTAGACTGAGTCCAAGCTGGCCCATCCAGGTCCTGGGTGAGTCCCACCAACTGGACCTGGACTGTGTCTTCCTGGTTCTGGAATGTAGCATGTGCCCATGTGCCCATGGAACTGCACCCTCCCCTGACCCTCCTCCTGTGTGCCCAGCTTACACAACTGGCCTCTGCCTTGAGTCTTGGTAGTATTGTTTGCATGGCCCAATGTGTTTGTAGAATGGTGCCCTGCACAAGTAGTTTTTTTGGTGGGAGGTGATGAAGAGAGATCCATTATCAGGTGACTCCTCTTCACCCATGTCAAGCCCAAACAGAGCGTTGATCATCACATTCCAACCAGGAAGCAGGGGCTCTGGGCTTCGAAATCCACCCTAAGCGTTCAGGAGCCTGGACTGCTGGCAGCATGTCCAGGCCTGGATCTGTCTGCTTGTAGGGTTCTCACCCAGGCTGTGATAGGGCAGAATGAGCTCAGAGTCTATGTGGGTAGACAGGCAGTCATCTGAATCTAAAGATAACCATGAAGGTGGCAGGCAGGGGAGGAGACAGTTAGCACACTCTGCCTACTGATCACACAAGCGTGACCCTGAGGATCACAATCAGGACTTCAGCCAGTGTCAGCAACTCCTCCCATCCCAGTGTCTGCCAACACTTACCTCATGTCATATCCTCAAGGTATGGAGGAGTCATCCCAGACTTCTTCCTGCTTAGAACAGACTGCGTTGGTTGAATTTATCTCCAATAATCCTTTTGTTTGCTAATTCTGGAGGTGTCCATTTTCTAGTACAAAAATACAAATCCTCTTACTAGTGTGATCAAATTTAACTCAATATGACAATCACAAGCTTGATGCAAGGGCTGCGTCTCTATAACTTACGAGGTCTCATAAGCATTTGATTTGAAAGCATGCTGTGTGTTCTGGGTTGAATGCTCTGCTTGTGTGCATGCATGTAACTCCTGCATGACCTTCCTACTGGCATGTCCAGCAGAAGATACATAGGGAGGATGCTGTGTCAGCACAGTGACGAGAAGATGCTGTCCACATGCTAGAGAGGTCGGAGAGCCACTGGGCATTGGGCCGCCTGAACCCCTTCCCCTGGGCTTTCAGCCTCTCCATCTCAGATTCTGGTCTCCTGTTCCCTGCACTCGTACCTGCTCTGAGCCCGGCAGTTTGGTGGCTCCTCCCATCTCTCTGTGTTTCAGAATTCAGCTTTTCTTTGTTCTCATTGTACATTCTTTTGGTTTTGATGTTCTGTGGAGTATCAGGGAAGAAACTCCATCATTTCCTTGCATTCACTGCAAGATAAGAGCTGCTTGGATGCTTCCCAAAACAGAGCTGCCAGTGGACCTCATAGTTATCTCCGTATATGGCTTTTCTGGCCTGCTATAGAGACAGAGAGAGCTCCAGCTCAGGAGTTTAATAAACCTGACTTTACAGCCTGGCTACACCCCGTTATTGCCTTGAGTACCTGGCACAGTATCCTGTGTGCTGTGAGTACTGAGAAATTTTGTGCCTAAACAGATGACCCACTGTTTTACTATTAATTTTGGTGAGTCATGGGGCTAGGAAGGGTAGATCCTCAGTTTTCTTTACCAGATGTAACAGACATCTCTTGCTTTTGGCTATTCAACTTTCCTTTTCCTTTCTTGTACAGCCACATCTTCTGTTTCAATGATGAACACATAATTGAAATAAATTTAGTGGCTTGAAACAACCATTTTATCCTTTATGATTCTGTGGATTTACTGGGCTAAGCTGTGTGGTTATTCTACTCCTCCTTATATCAACTGGGTTGCAGTTACCTGAGGCTTGACTAGGCTGGAATGTCCAGTGTTGTCCCTCGTATGATAGTAGCTGGGACTGGCTGTCAGCTGGAAGTCAGCTGTGGCTATTGACCTGAGCATCTCAGTTCTTCTCCATATGGCTACTCTATGTGGTTTAGGTTTCTCACAGCGTGGTGGTTGAGTTTGAGGAGAGAACATTCCAAGTGAATGGAAGCAAGTTGCAGACTTCTTAAGTCCAGCTTTGGTAATGAAATAGCACCACCTCTACTACATTCTACCAACCAAAACAAGTCGCAAACTAGCCCAGATTCAAGAGGGGGAGAAACACATTCCACCTCTCGATGCAAGGCATGCCAAAAAAGTTTAGGCTTTTTAGTCTACCATAACTAACTTTGGAAAACTGCCAGTCAGAGCTCTAGACCCCTGTTCACAGAGATGGACAATTGGTCCACACCTAGACACTCAAAGTTCCTTGTTCCGACTCTCCCTGCTACAAGCCCCATCTTGGCAGTTGGCCCATGAATAGGCACCATGACCAAAGTTGTGTCACCAAGACTCCCTCCTTGAGATCTAATATATGGGCAAAAGGAGAGACATACTTCATTCTTTATTTGGGAGCTAGGTGGCTGGGATGACATGAGCCTGAAGACGTCTGTAGCCAGAGAGCTCCTCTAAGCCACCTATCACAAAAGCTCATCTGCTTTAGGAAACAGTGCTGTAAATGTCCAGAAAAGAGTGGGGAGACAAGAAGGGAGGGAGAGAGGTTGAGAGAATGGGATGATGAGGAAGACAGCAACAATGATGATGACAATGTCATTGGTTGAGGCCTGGAGTCCTCAGACTTCTAGTTACAGTCAACAAATTATCTATTTTGCTAAAGCTAGTTTTAGTTGGTTCTTGTCAGCAGTGATTGAAAAGGAAGTCATTCATTAAAGTTTGGTTTCCCATCTAGAGAACAGTGGTGATAGTAGGACCTATTATAGGCCAGGTGCTGTGCCAGGTACATTATGTTCTTTTCTTTTCTTTTCTTTTAGACAGAGTCTCACTGTGTTGCCCAGGCTGGATGGAGGGCAGTGGCAAGATCCTGGCTCACTGCAATCTTTGCCTCCCAGGTTCAAACAATTCCTGTGCCTCAGCCTTCTGAGTAGCTGGGATTATAGGCATGAGCCACTGTGCCCCACCATGTACTTTGCTTTTTCTTCATTTAATGTTCATAGGAATCCTGGAGGGTCAGTATTATTATTGTTCTCACTTTACAGATAAGGAAACTGAAGCTCAGAGACTCAGATGTAGACTTAGCTGGGATCTCACTGTGCTCCCCTAGGATTCAGGCCCTTCTCACAAGGAACACAACCAGGAAATGGTGTAGCCCTGCTTCCAACTCTTTTGAACAACCAAACCTAGGAGGCATCCACTGCTCTGCACTGCCCCAGGGAGGGCATGTAGGTCAGGCAGGGAAGGCATAGTTAGAGTGAGGCTTAGGGTGACTTTCTGGGACAAGTGTGCCAACAATACAAGGCCATTGCGAGAAAAAAGAAAATAAAAGGAAATCCCATATCTCCTCTAAATTGTTCTTCTTTGGGGGCATCTTCCTAGAATCACAAACTCATGGTCAAAATTAAGCAGATTCAAGCCATAGGTAGTTCTAAAAATTTGGGAAAAGAGTATCTCTTTATGTTTTAAATTAAGCTTCTAGTTTTAACATACTCCAATTTTGAGGAAGAGAAGAAGGAATTAATAGAGAGTGCAAGTCCTCCTGCCCTAGCTCTGGAGGAAACTCACAAGGTTCTGTCCCAGCTCCCAGCTCCCCTGCTCTGCGTTCTCAGCTATCTTGTGAGAGCCACTTCCTATCTGTTATTTGCAAGTCACTGACAGTTATCAACCACATGGATGCCTAACAAGGGGGTAAGCATAGCAGAGCAGATTAGGGCAGTCTTGCAACTGGACAGTTTGCTAAATATAAAAACAACTCTACCCCTTCCCAAACATTTATTTCAATACCGATTACCTATATGGGTCTATTCAAGGCCAAGATGCCAGAGCTGGTGAATGTCTTCAGAAAGAGAGCAGTGCATTTCACTAACATTTACTGAGCACCTATGATGTACCAGAATTGACCAACAGTAAACCTTTGATGCTGCTTCCTGTGTCAGGAACTTAACCAAAATCTCATCCCTAGGCTGTCTGTTCTCTGGCCCTAGGCAAGAATTATGCAGAATTCAGGTAGCTTCCTGATGAAAATGGACTTGAGGCCCTAGTGGGATAAATAAACACACTCCGGATGCATCCAATGCACCTTTTTCTGTCACTCCTGGCTCTGCCTGGGGCTGGACTTGGGCTGCACAGATTAAGGCAGCTCTTAAATGATACATGCCCATCCCTAGATACTGGAGATGTGATGGATTACCCAAAACCTCTTACTAGGGGAGGTTCCTACACCCTGGCACTGGAAATGATTGCTTTTGCCATAACTGTCCCCATTCCCCATGCTCCCATTTTATGACCTGAGTTTGGAAATCGTCTCTCAAACTCAAGATTCTCTCAATGCCTTTCAGAATAACCTCCTGGGCTCCTTCCACTGGAACCTAGAAAAGCTCTTACTTGCTGAGATGTTAAATCTGGCTCACATCAGCAGTAACTGACCAAACTTCCTCTTCCCATGGGGGCAACAGTGGGAGATTGAGGCAGGCCATGTAGAAGCAGCAACCTTAGACTGGCAATTGGGGCCTATTGGCAATTGGACTGACTCTGCCCCCACGTCTGGGTGGCTATGGATGTCTACATCTACTGCACAGCCCCTACTGCTTGTCATAACCAGACAGCCTTGTCCAGCCCACCTGAGGAAATAGTTGAAGCTTACTCCCCTCTAGAAAGCAGGCTTTGAAACACCCAAGTATCTATGGATGAATCCATCAACTGAGAAGCCACTGGCCCATCTGCCTGTCAGCCCTTCTGATAAACCACCCTCCCCAAAAGAATGGGTCTCTGCATCTCCCTTCTGCCGTCCCTTTCCCAAAGAAGACTGGGATGCTGGCCTTCCTCCAGATCCTAGTGGCCCCCTTTGCTGGAGCCAGACTCTGTTTTAGGGCCCTTCCTTTACTCACCCAGGACACACTTAGCAGAGTGAAGTTAGTCTCGAGAATGGGCTGATCAGGCTGTTGTAACAAAATGCCACAGACTGGGTGGCTTAACAATAGAAATGTATGTCCTCACTGTTCTGGAGGCCAGAAGTCTGAGATCAAGGGCAGGAATGGTTACTGGTGAAGTCTCTCTTTCTGACTTGCAGACCTTCTACCTGTGACCTTATGTGGCCTATTCTCTGTGAGTGCATGTGGGGAGAGAGAGAGCATGCTCTGGTGTCTCTTCTACTTCTAATAAGGACCTCTGTCTTATCAGATGGGGGTCTTATTGGATGGGGGTCCTATTGGACTGGGGGTCCTATTAGAAGGACCCACCTTCATGACCACATGTAACCTTAATTACCCCCATAAAGGCCCTAGCTTCAAATACAGTCATGTTGGGGTTAGGGCTTCAACATAGGAATTTTGGGGAGACACAATTCAGGCTCTAATAATATCCTATGCTAGGATGAGCCCAAACACTCTTTGGAACTCTGGGGGGCCACTACTCACCCCTCCACATCCCATCCCCTTTGGACCAAAATCCTTAAACATCGAAGCTGAATTTGGGCTTGCTTCATGTCCCTGAAAACTTAATTAGAAAAATCACAGACATTTCTACCACTCTAAAACACCCAGTCCTGACTCGAAAGGTTTCCCTGAGCCCTGAGCAGCTGTTGTGGGACCCCATTTAGCTCCTCAGTCTGACCCCATGACCCTCCACCAATTCCCACCTGCTTGGAGGCAGAGTCGGGTCCTGGGTGCCTGTTAGGAAGGTGCAGCAAACCTCGGAAGCCTCTGTTTCTGTTTGCCTCAATGTCCCCTGTACTTCCCCTTGAAAACTTTCACTTTCTAGTGCTGGGGAGGGGACAAGCCAGGAAATGAGGTGAAAACATCAACATATTTTACACTAAAATGTATTTATTTGATATATTTTGAAGTAGCTCTTCAAAGAACCAGCCAGCAGAAGTAGCCCTGCAAAGCTGTCTTTTGTCGGGGGGATTTGCATCTGTAGAGAATGTGCATTGATGCAGCCAGGTCTTCCCTTGTCCGGATCTAGGAAAGATTAACTGAGAATCTGACATCTTTAAAGGTCTGAAAGAAACATTTACCATCTATTCCCTCTGAGGGCTGCTACCTTTGAGGTTCCATCTACAGAGCAAGACCACCTTTGCTAGCCAGGCCTCCTCTTCTCTTCCCTCCAATAACCTGATCACCACCATAACCTGGTTTGGGCCAGGCTCTGACCCCTATTCTTTCTGTAATCTCAAAATGGTGTATAAGGTTCTGCACCCCACTGGAGGTGCACGTGTTAAAAATTTGTGTGCCTTTTCTCCAATTAATCTGCCTTTTGTGAGCGGATTTTTCAATGAAACTTCAGAGGGCGAAAGGGAAGTTTTCCCTTGGCCCCTGCAGAAGTCATACAGATAAGGGTGGAAGGACTTGGGGCTGGGGAAGGGAAGACACTAAATGAACTCTCAGTCTGGGTTTGTTGAGCAGCAGCCCTGTGGGTAGATGCAGCAGGGAGGAAACCAGATCAGGCAGAGGTTGAGAGCAGCTGCCTCATCTCAAGCAAGGTCGCCTTTCTTTGCCTCCCCTGGAGCAGGGCTTGCTGTGGTCTGGCTGCCAAGAGCTTTCTTAAGCCAGCAGCTGTGCTAGGGCACGTGGTCTCCAGTGCAACGGCTGAGCTCCTTCATTCCAAGTGGACCTCACTTCCCTTTCTCTTGCAAACCCCTGTTAAAGGCTGAAATGTGGCCCTGCCTCATCCTCCCTTGGCTTAAGCTTTTGCCTCTGAAGGGCACCAGAGGGAGACATCCCTGCAGGTCCTGTGGGAGAAGCTTTTTCTCCTGCAGCAGGGACCACGTGATAGGCCTAGCGTGTAGCAGCCCGAGATGCCAAGAGGGCATCTGGCCCTGCCCTCTTGTCTGCAGGAAACATAAAGACCTTGCTGGCCTCCTGCAGGCCCCAGATAGGTCCAGAATTCCCTGGGGATCTATGAGGACTTCCTGACTTGTCTCCCACTCTGTGTTTCCCACCATGTCCATAGGTATGTTGCTCGAGCCCTAGCTCCCTCCCGCCAGTTCTTTCATTATTCATTCTCTCAACAAATACAGTGCACAGATTCTAACAGCGTGCTGGAACTGCAAGAGGGAACAAACAAGACTCCTGCCCTTGCAGAGCTCATTGACTAACTGAAACAGTCAATGACGAGTAAAGCAACAATAAAAACGTAAAGGGCATATACCTTATACTCTACCTCATATATGGAAGTAAGGGGTGCTATGGGAACACCGAGTTGGGGCCTGCATTGGTTTCCTAAGGCTGCTGTAACAAATTAACACAATTTTAGTTTAAAACAACAGAAGTGTGTTGTCTCATAGTCCTGCAGACAGGAAATCGAAAACCAAGGTGTTGGCCGGGCCCTGCTCCCTGGAGAGGCTCTAGGGAAGGACACTTCTTGTGTCTTTCTTGCGGATGACCCTTGGCATTCCCTGGCTGGCAGCTGCATCTCTGTCTTCCTAGGCACATGGCATCCTCCCTGTGTGTCTGTGTCCAAATATCCCTCTTCTTATAAGGACACCAGTCATGAGATTAGGGCCCACACCAATCCAGGATGACTGCGTTTTAACTTGATTACATTTGCAAAGACCCAATTTACAGATGAGGTCACATTCACAGGTAGTTGGGATTTTAGGACTTGAACATATCTTTTGGGGGTTCACAAATCAACCTACAATAGGGCCCTTCACCTGGACTTGGATCATCAGGGTAGGCTACCTAGAGGAAGTGAAATTAACCTATGAGAGGGAATAAGGGTTAGCCAGGTAAAGAACGAAGAGGGGAAAATGTGATAAGTCCGGGGCAAGAGAGGGCTTGGAGCATTTCAGATGATAAAGGTAACCTGCAATCTGGCATTGATTGACAGGAGGAGTGATACAGGGTAGAACAAGGGCTTAACGGTACCCCATGCTGTATGTTAAGGGACTTGGATTCTATCCTCAGGGCAATGGGAAACCACTGAAAACCTTTATGGAAGAGACTGACACAGTCATATTTGTACTATAGAAACATCACTCTTGTGGCTATAAGGAGAATTTATGGGAGGGGGCACTTGGGGACAGGGAGACAGGTGAGAAGTCCTGTGTTATGGTCCAAGGTAAAGAAGATGTTTTTTTAGACTATGGTCAGGGCATAGGAAGTGGAAAGAAGAGAATGGGCTGGGGAGATACTTACGTAGTGGAATCAACAAGACCATATGATTGAAGGGATGTGGGGAGACACTGCTAGTCCATAGATTCAGGGGTTTCAGGCAGGCCTCTGGCCCAGGGGATTCCCAGAGAGGACAGATCACACCTCTCAGGGGAGCTTATGCCAAGGAGGAAGCCCCCTACATAAAGCACGTACAAAGATGTTTTGGGCTTTGATGTGAAATGCTCACGGCATTTACACAGTGTGGAGCCAAATGCCCAGAGGGCGAGGGGCCTGTTGTTCTTCAAAGAAAGCTGTAGTCAGGTTTCCACCAACATGGAGCAGCCACAAATTATGACACTATTTGGACGAAGCAAGTTTAAAAGACAAAAAACTCAGTTCAGGACCTACCTGTAAGATTGGGTTGAAATGTGGGAACGCCGCATGGGCGGGTAGGGATTGGAGGGGATTGGGGCATGCGATAGGCAGAAGGAGCTCTGGGTCTCCATCCCATATGATCTTCTTCTGGTCTTTTGAGTTCACAACACCTGCCCATCTCCCTTCTCCTCCACCTACCTCACCTAATGTTCTGGATTGATGGTTGTTCTGTCCCTTTCCCCATGTCCCACCCCAGGCTGGCCTGACTTGCCTGTCCCTGGACTACAGCCTCCAGGTCTGCCTAGCTCCTGAGGTGCTCCTACAGGCCTCCCAACCTGGTCACAGGCACTCCCTCCCTGTTCCACGAACCCTCTCCCCCAACCCCAGCTGCTGATCCAGCACCTTTCCCAGCAGAAAGCAGCTGACCAAGAAACATGGAAATGAAGTTACATTTTAAACTCTGAGAATTAGAGAGGTTTTGGAATCCTAGGAGAAAAAAAACAAAAAACCAGGATAATTGGAGTTGTTATTTATGAAGCCAGGCACTGTGCAAAAAGAATTGCATGCATCATCTCATTTGATCTCCACAATCCCCTGAGTATCACTCTCCCTGTTTTACAGATGAGGCGATGGAAGCACAGAGAGTTAAGTGACGTGTCCACAGTCACACAACTTGCCCAAGGTTATATGACTAGTATGTGGCAAAGTCAAGATGCAAAGCCAGGTCTGTGTGATTTTAAAGCCTGTGCTGATGATCCCTCCACTTCCTGTCTCCCAGCACCTGACTGTGCACGTGGACTGCTCCATCAGGAATCTTTGTTGCACTATGTCCCCTCATGACCTCATCAGTCAGCGTGGGATGCTCCCATCCCCAGATCAACGCCACAGACAGGCTCAATGAGATTTAGAAAAACATCTCTGGTACAGAATTTATGTTAACCATACTCCTTGTCTCATAGCTCATTATCCTAAAAAGTCTGTGCAAAGCCTTCCATTGTTTTATGGGCTCCTTTCCCACTTTATCCACAGTCCTCACTTCAATTCCCTTTCCTCCCCTAGGTACTCACCATAGGGTATTTGATATATGGTCCTACATACTCATGGATCCTTGTTAAAATCTAGTGTTGTTTCGTGGTGTGTATGTGTTTTTAATTTACACTAATGGCGCCGTGTTATAAATCTTGTCCTGTTTCTTACTTTTTTTTTCTCACTCTGCACTTGGTTTTTAAGATTTATCCCTGTTGCTCTTTATACTGCTAGTCCATAGCTTCAACCACTTCCCCCATCTCTTCCCTTTCCATTCTCCCAGGCTTCAGCCAACCGGGAACAGTGCCTGGGTGATCATTCTGAAACATGTCCCTTATGAATCTGTTCACGAAATGCCCTCTGGACTCTCTTCCCAGGAGAATATTTCTGGGTCATAGACTTTATACAAACTTAATTTCACTAAATATTTCCACAGTATTTTCAGAATGACTCTGGACATTTATTTTGTTAGTAGCAACGGTTCCCATCTCTCCATTTTTCTTCCAACTCGTAGTTTCAGCTGCTTCTTTAATGGTGCGATTGATTGGTACCCAAAGGAGGGGAGCTACAAGATCACAGAGCCGAGTCTGTCACCTATCCCAGGATAACAGAGCCTCCGTGGCTGCTGGCATTGAGAGCTATTCACACACCTTCCGTGCCCTGCCCTGTGCCATGTGTGAATCTCCCTCTTTCTCTGTCTGTCTTGACTTGTCTTGCTCTGTTTAATCAGAGCCACCCAACAGCATCAGGTAGAACTCAGAATTGGTTGTGTGATTTGGTGTTCTTGTGTCTGAGGATGTACTCAATATTCTTCCCAGACCTTGCTTAATGGACTCCAAAGATAGCTGTGCTTCTTTCTCGTCTCCAGTGCCAGCCCTTCAGGGCCTCAGTTTTCCCAGTGCTCTCAGTCTCAGCTACTTTTTCCTCCTCCCTGCCTCATATACACCATCTGACCTAAGTGGAAATCCCAGCATGCTGCCCTCCCTAGGATGGATGACTATTTGCATAACTAGCAGAGTAACCTGCAGAGAACTTATTTTTGGCTTTTCAGTATTGTAGAAAGACATTTCCCTAAATTTCCCTATCTGTTGGGAAGGGGAAAATTCTCCTTTGTATGTCTAAGATTGGGTTTCTTTATGACTGGCTACTCCACTGTGGAAGAGAGAGGTGGAAGAAGTCCTCTGTGTTCCAGAACTTGACAAAGAAACTGGTCCGAGGCTGGGAGACACTCTTGGGCTGACAGTAGAGTCCTAAAAATCAGTTTACATATAGCATCCATGAGGCAATGGGCAAATGGAAGAGAAAGCAAAGAAGCTGATGTTTAGAGACAAGGATGAGGTGGAAGAGCAGAGCAAAGCAGAAATGGAAGGTCATGAGGAACTTGAAAACAAACAGAAATGGGGAGAATCACTGCTTGACAATAGTATCACCTTACCATTGTCACAAAAACACTGCATAACAAATACCCAGACAATCTCAGTGTCATATGAGAAGTATTTATGTAGCCTGTGCATCTATTGGCTAACTGGGATTGGCTGATATAGGATGGGCTTAGCCAGTTGGTTCTGCTGCTTTCATCCAGGCTCACTCTTGCATCTGTAGCTGGCTGGGGACTGACTGATCTAGGCTGGACTCTGTTGGTAGCAACTCAGCTCCACACATCTTGCATTTTCCTCTTGGGACTAATGGGCCAACCCAGGCATGCTGTTCTCATGGGAGTGGCAAAGTGCAAGATGACAAGCCTAATCGTGCACGCACTTTCCAAAGCTGTGGTGTTGTGTAGCTTCAAAACGATTCCAAACACTTATATGGTTTGCTACATGAATGATATATGTGCTGCTATGATAAGAGCTTGGAGTGAACTCCCTCTGCCTTTGGGATTGTTACATCGCATCTTATCAGACGCCATATATGAGTTACTGACCTGAACCAGTGGACTTCACAATACATGGAAACCTAAGAGTTTGACAGACCTTTTGCGAGCTTAGGCTGCAGCAGACTACACTGTTGGCTGCTTTTCTGAAGACAGAGCCTACACTGTACCAGGATGCACTCTGTCAACCTCTTCTCCAAGACCCACAGCTCAGGCTCTGTGCGACAGGGCCACACCCTGTTAGCCTTGCCTGCCAATACCGCACCACCCTCTAGGAGGAAGAAAGGACTGGCATGAAGTGGAGCCAGGGGTTAGAATCCAGCTGATGAAGCTGGGAGTCAGCTTCAGGCCCAAGTTCAACTGGCCCAGGGCCATGGGATGGAGACTTCATGCGTGTGTGTGTATATGTGTGTGTGTGCATGTGCACTTGTGTGTGTGTGTGTGTGTGTGTATTTTCTCATTGTACTTCAATGAGGCTGAGGCAGGTAGGTACTACAGAAGCCTGGGCATCCAGGCAAGAGCTTCCTCTACTTCTTTCCCTTCCTCCCTCCTTCTTGGAGAGTGGGAACTATCTGGGCTGCCCTCGCTGCCTGCCACTGCCACTGCAGAGTTATGGGTAGCCCCAGTGGCCCTATCCCTCACTTACAAAGCTGTTCAGGAGCCAGATCTTTGGGAGTTTTATGGGTGATGAGAATGTATGAACCAGAACAAGTTTGACTCCTTGACCCCCCATTGAACTGGCAACAGGAAAAGTGAAATCAATTCTGGTAACCTGAGCAGCAGGAGAAAGCAGGCAAGAGTAACGAGAAACCATCAAGGCCATTTTCTCACCTGCACAACAGGGAAGAGGAGAAAAAACCAAGCCAATAACAACACAGTGATTGTGCATCAATGCCTGCCATGTGGCAGACACTGGGCTGAACAATGGGATGCACAAGTGCATGTCCTAGAACTGGTGCTAGTCTGGTTGAGGGCAGGGGATACACATACAGAAACATAAATACAGCATGCTGAGATGGGATGAAAGACAGAGTGCTATTTGAGCCTACAGAAGGCAGACCAGGCAGCTCGGGCAAGGGGTCCATATAGGGAGTCCTAACATGGGCTAGGTTCCACCGCAGCAACAAACCACCTCAACTTTTAAGGTTTAAAACCAAGGTTTCCTTCTCCATTGTGGGTTAGCAGGGGACTCTATCCCACACTATCATTCTTACTCTGGGACCCAGGTTAAAAGAGCAGCTGGCATCTGGCTGTTTCTGGTCACCATGCCAGGGGAAAGAGGATTCTAGAGAGCCTCACATGGGCGAGCAAATGCTCAGGCCCAGAACTGACAAGTGTCATTCTCACCCATGACTTACATCAGGGCTTGGACATGCAATCCTATAGTGTGCCCCGTATGTGTGGAAAATGAAAAATCTGGTGAGTAGCACTCAGGGATGCCACAGAATGTTGGAGATGCTTCCGAGAGGAGAATTTTGGGATGCGGTTTAATGAAGAAGTAGGCAATGAGGCAGAGAAGGGAAGGACCTTCCAGGCTCAAAGGCTCTATGGAGACATAAAAATGTAAGGTGAGTTCCAGGAAGCCTAAGGGCGGTGGGTGGTGGAGGGAGAGAGGCAAGGAGTGGCCTCAGTGTAAAGCTTCTTGTAAGCCTTGCTTGGTGATTTGGAGTTTATCCTCAGCAATGTGCAGGCAGCAGGCATCTCTGAGCAGCACAGTGCCGAGGATGCTTAAAAGGGAAATGCCCGGGAGGATTTGGGGAGAGCTATATCGGGCACTCAGCTTCCCAAGCAGAGGGCTGCAGTCAGCTGGCCTCAGCCTTCATTGTCTTTGTTTCCCTGGATAATGCTTTTTATAACTCTGCAATATCCAGCACTTGCTCTTATTTTAAAGATTTTAAAAACCTGCTGTTGTGACTGGGGCAGTTTGGGTGAATGAAATCATGTTTTTTGTTGGACTGTGGAGACAACATATATAAATGATATCATTGGCGCTGAGAGCTTGGCAGCTCCCGGATGTATCAGAGGTCGTTGTTAGAGCCCTCATTAGGGCTGTACATCACAAGTCGCCACAAGACCGAAGGAGGGCAATATGATTTTGTGATGAGACTTCTGAGGACAAATGTCTCTGAAGAGGGTGTACAGCTGCGTTTTCAAGTTCCCATCTCCCATCTCTCTAGATAATTCCCTCGTCAACATAAAGAGAGGAGGCTGGGCAGGGAGGGAGCTGTGGAAGGAGTTGCAATGTGGGAAGGGCTTAGCCTAAAATTCCTTTGTCAAAGTTGAGTCCTTGGAACCATGTTTGAAACATTGCACTGCTACAGAGGAGTTTTCACAGATGGTGCCTCCATTGGGGAGAACCCTTAGCACTCTCTCTCCTGCTTGAACAGATGAAAGAAGACTTCAGTTCTGATTCCCGAGAGGGATACATGTTGGAGAAAACACTGTTGACCTCCCTCTTGCCTCCATCACTGTGCTCACTTACTCTGGGATCTATATCCTTTCCGTTGGTGAGTTTGACACTGTTGGCCAGGGTTCTAGGGAGCAGGATCACACAGCAGTGCTGGTCTCTCTTTCATGCCATGATCTCTCACACAGACACAGCCTACCTCAAAGAGAGATGAGAAGAGCCAGGCCCCCTCTCTTCTTCCTCCATGCTGTTAGCTCACCAGGGCAGATCTTGACCTCAAAGAATGCCATCTTCCTTTCTGGAGCCGGTCCTGTGATGTGAACCTGGCTATCTTCAATTCACAGGATAGGGACTAAGACCTATCATTTTGGCCTCAGGTCCAAGCCACCTTCTTCAATGTAGCTACTACTAGAGAGCCCACAAGGAAGCTAATAATTGGCTCCCCATTTGGCAATTTGTGTCCCTTTTCAGAGGGAGGAAGGGTTAGTAATCAGCACTTTTAACTACCAGCATGCAGCATTAACAAGTTCTCAAGGCCAGCAAGCCGTAGGGTTTCTGTCTTCCCTATATTGGCCTTGTAACTCCGACCATGATTAGGTTAAGAGTCAAGAGAGTCCCAGGACAGGAAACAAACATCAGATTTGTGTTTTGGAATGAACCCTCTTGGCTGGATATGGTAGCCTGTAATTCAGCACTTTATGAGGCCAAAGTGGGCAGATTGCTGGAGCCCAAGAGTTTGAGACCAGCCTGGACAACATGGCAAGACCTCATCTCGACAAAAACTGCAAAAATTAGCTGGGTGTAATGATGTATGCCTGTGGTCCCACCCATTTGGGAGGCTGAGGTGGGAGGATCCCTTGAGCCCAGGAGATCAAAGCTACAACAAGCTGAGATCATACCACTGCACTCCATCCTGGGCAATAGAATGAGACCCTGTCCCCCTCAAAAAAGCAAAAACATTAAAACAAAACAAATAAACAACAAGCAAACAAAAAACTCGAATAGAACGAACCAAATAGATGAACCTGGATTTATAAACCAGCTTTGTCACTTATCGATCTGTATGACTTTGGACAAGTCCTTTAAGCTCAGTTGTACAATGGGAACAAGGATAGTACCTACTCAGGATGGTTTGGAGGAGCAGGGTTGAAGGATGGTTTGAGGAGCAGGGTTGAAAGCAAGGGGCCCAGTTAGAAGACTATGTAAAATCCAAGTCGGAGATGATGCCTGGGAAAAGGTGTGCATCAGTCAGGGCTCGAAGAGAAAAACAGAACAGGTAGAAGATGTATGTAAGAGATTTATTGCAAAGAATTGACAGACATGACTGTGGGGGGCTGGCTAGGGAAGCTCAAAACCTGCAGGGCAGACCATTGGAAAGGACAGGCTGGAACTCCTAGGTGTGGGGTGGAGCTGCTGCCCACAGGTGGACATTTGTCTTCCTCAGGGAAGCCTCAACTCTGCTCTCAAGGCCTTTCAACTGATCAAATCAGGCCTACACCAATATCTAGGGTGATTTACCTTACTCTGAGGCCACTGATTATGGACTACACATCTACAAAATATCCACCTAGATTTGTGCTTGATGGAGTAACTGGGGATGGCAGCCTAGCCAAGTTGATGCAAAAAATGACCACTCCAAAGGGCTTTGTTCATTCGCTGTATGGCAGAGACCACGACAATTTAGAATAAGACTTATAGAGAGGCTCTTTGGCTGTGCCTTGATGTGGGCCACAATAGCATAAAAAGCTCCAGCTGGCTGGTCGTCAGTCACTACCTAAAGTAGCAAGGAGCCAACTGAGGCAGCATGGGTGGCTTGTTATCCATTTGCCCAAAAGTCCATAGAAGGATTTCATGGCCAAAGGCAGAAGCGACAAAGAACTGGGCTCCCTGTTGCCACAGGTGTAACACGAGGATACTGATACCCACTTCAGAGGGTGTTTGTGAGGATTAAATGAGCCAGAAATGACTTGTAAACTGTAGCTATACATATGTATCTGAGTTTCTGATAGAGACTATGAAATAATTTATATGTATCAGCCTCTAAGTCTAAATGTCTGCACTGGTAAGACTAGCGTTCCTCACTAATTACCAATCAGCTATAGCAGTGTTAATAAACTAGCTTCCAACAACGTAATAACAAAGCTCAACTTTAAAAAGCATGAATCAGTATTTTAGAAAGTTATGTGAAGCTATTTAAAGAAGTGTGGTAGGAATGACATTTATGTGACTTGTTTCATACATAATCTTGGAGAACGCCTACTTATCTTCTCACATGTAACCGAAATGTTGCGTCCTTGGTGAAGGCTGCCCTAATGTGCCCAGGCCTGGTTATGGGCCTCATCACAGGGTGACCACTGATGATGGATGTCCAGAGACAGACCTAGCCACACGCAGCCTACCTCAGCTGTCACCACCTAGCATGCACCTCCAACCGCCATCTCCAAATCCTACAGTCCCGCCTGTTAGTGTATTTACAGCCCCCTTCTGTTTGGTGAGTGGGATGAAGGGGATCTGGAAACCTGGTCCCACCCATCACATCTGGTGTCTGTTGTCCCTGAGGACCTGAGCCCTTGGACTGAGCTGACTCTCCTTTCCTCCAATGGGTGAGCCACCATGCTTTAGGCACTATGCTAAGTGCTGTACATGAATCATTTCAGCTAACATTTATATATTTACTGCCTCTTACATTTTAGCCACTTTCCTAAGAACGTGGTATATATTAATTTATGTAACCATCACAACTCTATGAGTAGGTACTATCCTTGTTCCCATTGTACAACTGAGCTTAAAGGACTTGTCCAAAGTAATACAGATTGGTAAGTGACAGAACTATGTTTATAAACCCAGGTTCATCTAACTCCACGGCCAGTGTCCTTAGCCATGACCCCATATTGCATCCACAAAACAACCTAGATATTCCTGTCTCTACTTCACTCTGCCACCTGCCCCTCCTACACACACACACACACACACACACACACACACACACACCACTTTCAGGCACCTGCAATATTACTGTAGTTTGGAGTTTGTGGTAACCTTAACTTTGCAATTTGGGCCCCTGAGTTCCCTCAAGCAACCTAGTTAATTCCTCAGTTAATTCCTAATCTTCTGTTCACCTGTCTTACTCTCTCATCCCTTCCATCAATCCTCCAGCAGACACAGAATCAAAACAACAACAACAACAACAACAACAACAGCAACAAAAAACTGAAGTGCCGAGTCCACTGTCTTGTGACCATCGATCCAGGCTTCTATTCCCTCATGGATCCCGCCGCACCATCTGTATCTGATGGTGTCTCTGGCTCTTCACTGGCCTGTGCATTCCTTTCAGGCAGAGATTGGATCTTACTTACCTTTCTTTCCTCAGATCCCAACTCAGAGGAATCAATGAAAGGGTGAGTGACCTGCAACATTAGTGGGAAACCTCTGCTCAGGCACGAGGTGGAAATAGGGCCAGTGGGAAAAGTTAAGGGGATTAGTGGAGGGCAGATAAGCCTCATGGCTGCTGGCTGAGTGGAGATTGGAGAGTGGCAGTTTACATTTCCACTGACAGCTGGGGACTTATGGAGCTGAGGAATTCATATCAGGGCTATGGTTCTTCCCAGAGTCAGCTATGCAATGATGTTGACAGGGTTGGCCCCCTGATTCTGTCCAAGCACCATTGTCCAGATTTCTCTGCCATTTGCATTTATTGAAATTAACTCTTATTTCCAGGGAAAGCATGACAAAGATACAAATGGTAGCACCTTAACCAGTTTAGAGGAAGGTAATGAGGGAAAGAGAACAAAAGGGAAGAAGGAGAGGGGGCAAGAAGAAAGGAAGGAGAAGAGAGAAGAGGAGATCAGGAAAAAAGCAAAAGCATGGGGGAAGGAAGAGAGAATGTTTCAAAGCTGACTTCAAGAGGCTCTGTGGCATGGATGTTCAGCAATCACAAATTAGAGGGTTCTAAAAGAATCTCTACCATCTGTCTTCAGAGTCTCAATTTTGCCTCTGTAAAATGGGCAGTAACAAACTTGCCCTTCACGCTAAACTCTGCCATGAAGAAGGATTTAGGCATGATCTCAAGAATGTGGTGCATTCCTTCCCAAGAATGTCACGAGTCTTGGTGAGTTGTTTTGCAAGATTTGAGACAGCTTAACACTGAGATGGAGAAATAGTTAATTTGCCAGACTTCCAGGAAGACTGTGGAAGGGAGAGCAGCCTCACAGGGCTCTTGATTCGAGAGGCAATTGGAGCAGGGCTAACTGGACCGTCTCTACCAGTGGGGCTGCATGTTTGGGTCAAGATCTCTTGGCAGGAGCCGTAGGTTTGAATGAAAGCAGGGCTTGCGGGAGTGCACTAGAACAGCAATGTGCAGTCTTTGGTCCCTTAAAAATTACGGAAGACCCTGGCCAGGCGCAGTGGCTCTTGCCTGTAATCCCAGCACTTTGGGAGGCCAAGGTGGGTGGATAATGAGGTCAAGAGATCGAGATCATCCTGACCAACATGATGAAACCCTGTCTCTATTAAAAATACAAAAATTAGCTGGGCATGGCGGCATACGCCCATAGTCCCAGCTACTCGGTAGGATGAGGCAGGAGAATCGCTTGAACCTGGGAGGCGGAGGCTGCAGTGAACCGAGATCACGCCACTGCTCTCCAGCCTGGTGATAGAGCGAGACTTCTTCTCATAAAAAAAAAAAAAAAAACTGTGGAAGACTCCAAAAACTTTTATGTTTTTTTAAACCCATTTTTTAACCCCATTTAAAGCCGAATGCACAAGCACACACTTCATTGGCCCTCCCATCAGTGACATCATCAGGCATCAGGTAGATGCTGGAGAACTTCTCTGTGCACTTGACAGAGCATGAGAGTGGAAAATGCAAACCACATTTGGTGTGGTTATGAAAACAGTTTAGATCTCTCAGACACCTGGATACTCCCTGGCCTACCCTGTGAGAACTTCTGAACTACAGAACTGGCAGAATGTTACACCTGATGGAAATCCTGCTGTAAGTCTTCAAGACCTCAGACAAGGCGGTGACCTCATGTGATGACAAGTGCGATTGGATTTCTTGAGCTATGTGTACCAGTTAATGTGTAAACAAGTCAGAATGATTCACTCAGCCCGAGGCACAAAACTAGAGGGCTCCAGAGAGAAGTACAGTCAGGAATTTGGGGAAATCACAGAAAGGGCCCTGGATCCATGTGAGGTATGAAATTTGAGGATTTGGATCCACTTTGTCTAAATCTGCCAGAAGCAGAAAGGCCCCATGTATCATCTAGGTTCAAACTTGTTGCTGTAAGTTCAAAAATATAACTCTTCCCAAAGGCCTTGAGCCTATAGCAGCATCTGCAGTCCCCTTATGAGGTCAGAATCTGTGCTCAGCCCTATCAGCCCCCTCCCCTTTCCCAGTGCTGGAGAAAACATGAAGCCACTGCAATCAAAATGAAATGTCAAATTTTTAAAAACCCAAGGAACAGCTGTAATTTGCAAGGAGACAGAATGCAATTAGCATACACTTGTCAGAATGGGAGATGGCTCTGTGAGCCCTTTATTGCCTTAGTTTTATTAAGACTGTACTGATTCTTACAGTTTCATTTGTTGTTTGCCCCATTAATGGCGAAAGCAGAGCAATAAACAGGAAGGCAGTGGAGAGCATTTAGGAGCAGCATGCCATGGCCCTTGAGGGTCTTCATGGAGTCGAGAGAGGAATCAGGTACCTGCGTGTGATTTTGTCTGGAGAAAGGGGAAATGAGGGCCTCAGCAAGGATCCTTCAGCCTCTAGTCTACCAGCACCTTTTGTAACTTTTGCTTCCTGGGATGCAGTGCTTTGGGACAGATGCCAAGAAAATCAGGGCAGACAGTAAACAATCAGTGTTAACCTGGTAATCTAGATGAGGCCCTGTGGGGAGATGGGAAATTAGAGTTCCCTAGGCATGTCCCAGGGTGGTCTTTAAATTATTCTGCAGGGGCACTATTCTCTGCCAGGGGACATTTGTCTGCAATTGCTGCTGCCTGCTGGGCCTCTACCCCTGCTCTACCTGACCTTGCACTGGGGGTTGTTCCCTGAACCCCAGTCCTGCTCTGATTGCTGCTGCCGGAATTTCTGCAGCCCTTGAATCAGACTCAGCCTCCCTGGGTGGGAAGCCGTTGGGTTGCCCCCGAGTCTGTCATCTGTGCACACAGTCCTTCTGGAGTCTCTTCCGTGGGCTCCATTAAAAGACATGGAGCCTGCTCATTGAGTGAGCACAACCTGAGGATACGACCAAAGAACAGTTTTATTTTTGCTCCCATTCTCCTTTTAAAATTTATTTGGTGAGGACCATTTTTCCCTTGCCTGAGGATGAAATGTCTGTGTCAGGCAGGCCCCATAATTTTCTCATGGCTTTAAGGTAATAAAAAGATCTCTAGTCACTTTAAACCACAAATACTGTCTCAATTCAGTAATTAAAATGGTCTATTCCTAGATAATAAAAATTTTGGACTTGTTTTAATGCCAGCTGAAGGGGTCCTTTACAGTGGAGAAGGGGCAGAGTCTTTGGCTTCCCAGCCCAGTGTTTTTCCTTCTCTGCCAGCTGACCTGGGAGTTTCCGAGGTTTCTGACCCTTTCAGGGTTTGACTGGTGGAAGGTGGGGTAGGAGGAAGAGGGAGTGTCCCCAGGAAGCAGACGTGGGTCTGTAGGCTGAGGCTTCCTCTCTGGACACCTTCTTCCAGCTTCATGAAGACCCCTTAACCTCCAGTTTTGCAGCACTATCTGCCACACAGCAGAATCAACTCACTGGAGTCCCTTTGTCCAGGTTTAGATTGTTTCTTAGAAAATCTGGGTGGATGCAGGACAGTGCACTCTCCATGCTGAGGAAGTGGGTCTCAGATCTGTCCTGCTCAGGTAGGGACTTCCCATCTCTGCCTACACTGCTCCTTCTGTTTTTGCTTTCTCAGGCTGACAGGCCCTGCCTCTCACTGGAGATTCCACAGTAGTTTGTGTGTGGGTCAGGCATCAGTTTAAGTGTTCCCATCACTCCAGGGGCCACATCATGGGGCCTCTGTGGATCCCATTAAGGGCCCTTCTATAGCTGCAGGTGAAAGAGGTAATAGAGCCCACCACCCTCAGCTTTTTGTTTTTCAACTCCAGTCACTCTTTAACTCTCTCTTACGTATTTTAATCTTGGTCAGAGGTCCTGCTGAGAGGTCTAAGGATTGTGAAATTTGTTCTCAGCCTCTTCACTTTGGTATGTAGCGTCAATTGTGTTGAAATTGCCTGTTTAACATCCTGTAATGACACTCACTGGATGCCCAGTGGCTGCACTCTCTCCTTATGGGAATGGTACTTGGACAGGTTTGGGAAGCTGCTCTGCCTCCCTCCTTAGCCATGTGGCTTGACAGAGAGGTGGCCCCATCCCAGCTCCAGCAGTGGGTCCTGATGGGTGTAGGCCAATCAGCATATTCTCTCCCTCTAACCACAGGGATTGACTCAGCCATGGGCACCTCCTATGACTTGAATGTGTTCCCTCAGAAGCATGTGTTGGAAATTTACTCCCCAGTGCAACAGTGTTGGGAGGTAAGGCCTAATGGGAGGTATTAAGGTAATAAGGGCTCTACTCTCATGAATGGATTAATGCTGATTACAAACTATAAAAGAGCTTGAGATTGAGAGTTCAATCTCTTGTTATCTCTTGCCCTCTCTTTGCCTTTCTGCCATAGGATGATGCAGCAGCAAGTCCTTTGCCAGATGCTGGCCCCTCAATCTTGGACTTCCCAGCCCCTAGAATCATGAGCCAATACATTTCTATTCATTATAAATTACCTAGCCTCTGGTATTATGTTATAGCAGCACAAGGAGGACCTAGGCAAAAAATTGGTACTGGAGAAGTGGGTGTTGCTATGATAAATACCTGAAAATGTGAACGTGGCTTTGGAGCTGGATAATGGGCAGAGACTGGGAGAGTTTGGAGGAGCAGGTTAGAAAAAGCCTGTATTGCAGTGAATGGAGCAGTGAGGGTGATTCTGGTAAGGACTCAGAAAAAAGAACTATAGGAAAAGTCAGGAACTTCTTAGAGATTCCTTAAGTGGCTATGATCAGAATGTTGGTAGAAATATGAACAGCAAAGGCTATTCTGATGAGATCTCAGATAGAAAAGAGGAATATCTTACTGGAAATTGGAGTAAAGGCCATCCTTGTTATGAAGCGGCAAAGAACGTGGCTGAATTGTGTCTATGCCCTAGGGCTTTATGGAAGGCAGAATTTAAGAGCGATGAACTAGAGTATCTGGTGGAAAAAATTTCTAAGCAAAATATTTAAGAAGCTGCATGGCTTCTTTTAACTGCATGCAGTAAAATGAGAGAGATGATTTAAAGAGAGAATTTATAATTAAAAGGAAACAGAACTTAGGGATTTGAAGGATGCTCAGTTTGGTCATGTGATAGAGAATGAAAGAGCATTTTCAGGAGAGAAAACCAAGGCTGTGGCCAAGCCACTGACTGTTAACAAGATTAGTATGCATAAAATGAAGCCAGAGGCTATTCTTCAAGACAATAGAAGAACAAAACCTAAGGTACTTTGGAGATTACCAGTGCTGTTCTTCCTACCAGAGGCCCAGAATGCCAAAGTCAAATGACTACTGGTCGTAGCAGAGAAATAAGCTATACCGTATAGCCTAGGTGTGTAGTAGCTAGACCATCTAGGTCTGTGCAAGTACACTCTATGACGTTCACACAATGACAAAATTGCCTAATAACACATTTCTCAGAACTTAGCCCGGAATTAAGTGATGCATGACTATATGCCAAAAAAGAGTCCTAAGGCACTCTGGGGACCTTGAGGCTCACTGCCCAGAGCTGCCTCAAGTCTCTGCTCCCAGAATTTTGGCAAAATGCTCCTAGGTCACTCCAGGTGTGGCTCAAGGTGGGTCAGGTGTTGCTCGGGCCACAGTTTCAAAAGGGGCAAACAGTAAATCTTGGGTAGCATCCATGTGGTGTTAAGTCTGCAGGTTTGCAAAAATAAAAGCTGTGGAAGCATAGCTTCTTCCACGTAGATTTCAAAGGATATCTCAGGCAGCCTGGGTTCTCAGGCAGAGACTCGTTCTGGGGGTGGAGTCACTGCAGGGAGTCCCATAAGGGCAATGCTTAGTGGAGCCATGAGGATGGGATCACCCCCAAAACTCCAGAACTGTAGACCTACCAGCATGCAACACCAGCCTGGGAGAGTGGCAGATACCTGACTTTAGCCAGTGAGAGTGGCTATATGGGCTGATCTTGGTAAAGCTATAGGGGCAGGGCTGTTGGAGTCCTTGTGGGCCCAAAACCCACCTCAGTGTGCCCAGAGGTGGAACATGGAATCAAGGAAGATTATTCTGGAGCCTTAAGATTTAATGTTATTTGTCCTGTTGGGTTTTGGACTTACTTGGGACTGGTTGTCTTCTTGCCTATTTCCCCCTTTTGGAATGGGAATGTCTATTCTGTGCTTGTCTCACCATTGTTTTGGAAGTAGATAACTCTCTTGGTTTCACAAGCTCACAGTTGGAAGGAAATTTGCCTTAAGATGAATCCTGCCTTGAGTCTTACCTGTATCTGATTTAGATAAGACTCTGACTTTGGACGTTTGAGTTGATGTTGGAATGAATCAAGACTTCTGGGGCTATGGGATGGAATGAATATATTTTATATGTAAGAAGGACATAAATCTTGGGAGCCAGATGTGAAATGATATGGTTTGAATATATCCCCCAAAAGCATATATTGGAAACTTAATCCTCAATGTAACAGTGTTGAGAGGTGGGGCCTAATGGGAGGTGTTTAGGTCATGAGGGCTCCACCCTCATAAATAGATTAATGCTAGTTATGAATTATAAAAGGGGTTGAGGCTGCAAGTTCAATCTATTGTTCTCTCTTGTCCTCTCTTTGCTCTTCTGCCATGGATGATGCAGCAGCAAGGCCCTTGAAAGATGCTGACCCCTCAATTTTGGACTTCCCAGGCTCCAGAACCATGAGCCAATAAATTTCTATTCATTATAAATTACCCAGTCTCAGGTATTATGTTTTGGAAGTACCAAGTGCACTAGGACAGCACCCAAACAATCAGCACAGAGAGAGGCGAGGAAACATGCTGAGGATTTTGCATGGGAAGATGCAGTCTCTGTTTTGTGGGAATGACCAAAAAAGGACCATCTCTCTTCCCCTAGACAGTCAGGTAGGAGGCTGTGAGGTCTGCAGTTTTGATGGCCATTTTACTGACACAAGGGGAGAGTGTGGAGCTACCAAGGTCCACCATGTGGACCCTGAGGATGAGCCAAGACCACAGAAGGCTCTGTGCCTTGGTCATGAGAAATCAGGTCCTGGTAACATCATGTGAGTTACCAGGTCAGGTTTCCTAAAACTAGTTTTCAACAGGGGGTGATTTTGCTCCTTCTCCCCAAGGGGACATTTGGCAATATCTGGAGGCATTTTTGATTGTCATAACTTGGGAGGTGGGGGAGGTGCTACTGACATCTAGTGGGTAGAGATCAAGGATGCTGTACACAGGACAGCTCCCACAACAAAGAATCATCCAGTCCAAAATGTCAGTAGCAATGAAGTTAAAAAACCATGCTCTAACACCAAAACTATATCTGGACTTTTCAATTATATGAGTCAATGTGTTTCTTTTATTTGTTTTAATGTTTGGTTGGTTTTCCTATGATTTGCAGTTGAAAGAATCCTGACTGACAGTTCCTAAAACAGGACACCTTCCCATTCCCAAATTCCCTCCTCAGAGCCTCACCTAAGGCCTGCAGTCCCCTCCCAGGAATCGCCCTTCTTGACATAGTCACTCTTTCTGCCTCCTTGGTAGACACTTTTTAGAAAAAGTGTCCTCCAATCCATGAATCCCCATTAAAAATCCCATCTCCTCAAGTCTTAAAGATACTTGGATGAAACCTTTTACAATTTTGCCTAAAAGTTTCAAGATCACAATTTAAACATTTTAGTATGAACTATTTCAGACCTCCAAAATAAGTGCTCACCATCCAGCTTAAGAAATATATCCCCTTTCCTAATAGCACTTTTCTCTCCCTCCTCAAGAGAAAACAGTTTCCTAAATTTGATGCTTATCTTCTCATGCTTATTTTTTGTATAGTATCTTCTCTTCATGTATTACTAAATAATATATTTCTTTGAATCTTTTATATATATTTATATAAGTGATATCATGTGGTATGTATTCTCATGACTTCTTTTCTTTGTAATGTGTCTCAGAATCCCCTAGACTGCTTTAGGTAGCTTTGGGTTCTTCTGGTCTATGTGATGTTTCCTTGTGTGAATTTAGATATCTATCCTCATGGTGAAGCCCAGCCCAATTTTTCCACAAGTAAAAACATGCCTCTGTGGAGATTAATGAGCCTGTGTACACAAACTTCTATTATAAAATAATAGAGCACATGTACACAAACTTCTATTGCATTCACCTAGAAGTGAGTGTTGAGTTGTAGTGTGTGCACTTTCACATCCTACTAGCTGTTGCCAAATTGGTCTCGAAGGTCACCTGGAATTTACTCATGCTATATATGTTGTACAGATGTGTTAGAGGACACAAATATTGTTCTTGGTCCTAACCCATCTCAGTCACTCCTGAGATTTTTTTGGATCTTTGTGTGTAAATACTATGTGAATAAGTACAATAGAAGGAATAATGGCCTTCCCAAAGATGTCCACTCCTAATCTCTGGAACCTATGAATACATTAAATTCCACGGCAAAAGGCCTTTGTAGATGTGATTAAATTAAGGATCTTGAGATGGGAACATTATTCAGGGTTACCCTGGGCCCAATGTAATCACAAGGTCCTTATAAGAGAGAGGCAGAGGGGTCAGAGTGAGAGAAGTCAATGTGATGAAGGCAGCAGAGATCAGAGTGAAGGGAAGAGTGGCACATGAGCCAAGGAATGCAGGAGGCTCTCTAGAAGCTGGAAAAGATAAGGAAATAGATTGTCCCCTTAAAGGTTTTAGAATGAATGCAGCCTGTTGACCCACTTTGGGATCCTGATCTCCAGAAGTGTAAGATATTAAACGTATGTTGTTTCAAGTGTGTGGTAATTTGTTACAGCAGCAAGAGGAAACATACAAGAAGCAAGGCCAATTAAGAGCAAAAATTAAGAAGGCAAAGCTGGTCTCTGGTGTGCCCACATGCCCAGTACCATGCCTGACAAGTTGGTTGTCTTAGTCTGTTTGGGTTGCAGTAACAATACCATAAACTGAGTGGCTTATAATAAACAGAAATGTATTTCTCATAATACTAGAGGCTGGGAAGTCCAGGATCAAGGTGCAGCAGCAAGATGCCTCTGTGTCTGGTGAGGATCCACTTTCTCACAGATAGTGCTGCGCCCTCCTTACACGGGAAGGAACAAGGAAGCTCACTGGGGCCTCATTTGTAAGGACACTAGTCCCATCTATGAGACTTAATCACCTTCCAAAGGCCCCATCTCCTAATACCATCATCTTGGGGGTTAGTATTTCCATATATAAATATGGGGAGAAATATAAAAATTCAGACCATGGCATGGGCGTTTAACAAAGGTTTAGCCCCTTCTCTTTTCCTCCCTGTTCAATCAGTCCCAAGTGCTGACCCCTCAGGCTGCCCTGAAGGTCCTAGTAAAGAGGAAATCTCCTAATACAGGTTTTAATGTCAGAACATCTAGGAGATCCCTTAGAAGCTCCAACAAAAGAAAACCACATTCTTATGTTAGGCACTGCCCGAGGTGCCTTCACATGGTATCTCATTTGAGCCTCACAGCAACCCAAGGAGGTAATAATAATAATATCAACAATCATAGATACTTATTATTGAGATGTGTTTTTGATTCTAGGCTCCATGCAAGTGATCAGTTGAACAGTATAGCTAGGCATGGTTGTCTCCTTTTTATTGATGAAGAAATCAAGTGAGGCTAAGTGATTTTTCCAAGACCGCAAAGCTAGTATGTCATGGAGCAAAGGTTTGTAATGCAAATCCATGTGATCTCAAAGTTTTTGCTTCTTCTATGACAATTTCCTGAGAAAATAGTTGTAAAGAGAGTTCCAGCCAATCCTTCCCTTCACAGCACACAACCATAGTTCTCTTCTCCTCCCTCCTGTCAATACCCTATGTCCACAGTGAATCCCACTTCCTCATTGCCAGAGATATCTGTGTTCTGCGTTTAGTGACTGCAGAGCATTGGGCAACTCTTCCTCAGTTCTAATTCCTCTGCAAACAGTTCTTCCTCCATCTGCTGATGATAACCTTCTGGCTTGCTCCCTCTCCTATCAGAGGCAGCCATCAGAGGGCATCTGCAAGGAAACTGTGATGGGTTGCTACCAGCATGTTCCTAATATGCCTGTGTGTGTGTGTGTGTGTGTGTGCTTACACACAGACACACAGGTGACTACTAGACTGCTGTATGAGTCCCTTTAGGATGCCTGGCTTAGACCAAAGGTCTCAAGCCTAGAGGCCACTGCAGTCTTTGATCTATTCATGAAGTTTGGAGATAGGAGTACAGCTGTGCATGAATGAGGAGGCTTCAGTGGCCATTTTCCTGGCAATGTCAGTTTGATGGGCCTGAGAAATATCCCATCTCTACTTAGAAAGTTGCTTAAATGAAAACTCAGTTTGCCAAGTTGCAGGTAGGTGTGATCACATGACTAGGCATAGGGCAATAAAATGTGAGCAGAAGTGATATGTATAACTTCAGGGTCATTCCCGACAGAAGACAAGCCAACTTTCCTGGATGTGGCTCTATTTTACCCTTCCTGAACTGAGGTTTCCGACAGACTTCATGAAGCAAAGCTGCCCATCATCTAGGCTGTTTGGATTGTTACACCAGTGGGAAATAAACTTCTACTTTATGTAAGCCACTCTGTTGTGGGGTATTTTTGTTACAGCAGTTGAGTAGTTTTACCCTAATTAATGTAACTACATTCTACGAAGCATCAAGAGAGCAATTACCCAGGCTTTATATGTGCAGAAAGGATTACATCATTTTTTGGGCATATGCCTTGTTTTTTTTTTTTTTTTTTTTGACCAGATGGATTACAAACTGGATCATCCACCCCCATCTCTACTTCATTTTTGACTATGCAGTGGAATTGCCTCTTAAATTGGGGTTAGTTTCTATAGTTAGGGCATAAGGTAAGAACTGTTAATATTAAAAATATTAATGGACTCTCAGTAAATCCAGTGCAGTCAGCATTTTCTCCAGCTTTGAAAGATGTCTGTTTCTTTGGTCATGCTCTTGTTGAGCATTGCGATTTAAGGACCTTAGTCTATGAAAAATATGTTTTAAGACATGCTTATTTCTTTCCACTCTCCCTCAATCTTTTCTTCTTGTCTCTTGGATATAATCGGATTCACCTAGGTTTAACATGTGTATGAAGCAATTCAGTATAAACACTGGTGGTCAACAGCTTGGCTGCCAGGAAAGAAGTGGACTCTGAATGCTGGAGGCCAGAGAGCTCCCAATCCATCTGGTTTGCTTCAGGTGCAGTCTTGCCTTGGGTTAGGGAGCTGGACACCGTGATTTAATGAGATTGCTTTGGGCAAAGGCAAGAAGCCCCCAGAGTGGCAGAGGATACAGTTGCTTGCATGGGTAATTGTTTCTGTCTCTCTTCCCATCCTCTCCAACATCTACCTTAAGTATATACTGATTTATATCTAAAAATCTTCTTACTCTTGTTTAATGCTTTAAGAATTGTTTCAACATGAATCCTTGCAGTATTTTTCATTATTGGTCATTTATATATCATTTTTGCAAACTCAGATTATTTGTTAAATGTTCACTGTGGGCATTTGGTAAAGACAAAAATATTAATACTCCGATCACCCTGCCTCAGCAACTATCTTCATTTTAGCAGAATCCCTTTTAGTTTTTGTACAAATGAATATATTTTCCCTATTTGTAATTATACCAAACATACCTTTTTATTTAAAATTTTATTGTTGAATTCTTTCCATGTAGTTACACCTTTGTAATTATAATTGTAAGAGTTGAATAAAAGCTATTGAATTTATGTATTATATTTTACTCTGCAGTTGGCAGAGTTCATAATGGAGAGAATAATATCTACTTCTCTGAGTTGTTAAGGGAATTATAAAGATATGTGGTGCTTAGCTCAGTACCTAACATACTACAGGATTGGTAGAGAGCATGGTGTTTGGACTTAGACTTCCTGGCTTGGAATCCCAGCTTCGCCTCTATCTAGCTATATTTTGGAAGTTACTTACTCTCTGTGTGCCATTTTCCTCAGCTATAAAATGAGGATGATAGTAATTTCTAACCCATAGGTTTGTCATGAGAATTAAATAAGTTAAGTCCTACATGTGTTGTTGTCATTGTCATCATCCTTATTTTTATTACTCTCCAATACACTGGGTCTTTACCAAAGTCTGAGAATCAATCCTTTCAAGTAATTAAATTTCCTGTCTTATTGCTTTATCTAAAATTCCCACAATAATAAATTATTAAAAGTTATCTGGAATACTTGTTCTGTTGCTTATTTTAAAGTTGATATGTTTTTATAATTGCCATTAATTGGATTTTTGTGTACAATGGGTATTATTTTTTACATAAAAATGGATATTTCTGTCCCTTTCTTTAAAATTCTTGACATAAGGAATAGATGTTAGATTGTATTAAATGCTTTGTATCACTCATTGAAATGATTATGTTGTTTCTTGCTTAACTATTGAAATGATTGTGCATTATCTAATCATTCCTTTTGATTTCCTTTGGATCTTTGTTCTTGTTGTCCTTTCCTGCTCTGCCTGTAATCTCTACACATAAGGTAAATGGCAGGTATCTTAGTCAGAGTTCTCTATAGAAAGAGAACCAATAGGGTATATAAGAGGAGATTTAACATAAGAATTGGCTTATGTAATTTTGGAGGCCAGTAAATACCACAATCTGCTATTTGCAGTCTGGAAGGCCAATGGTATAGTTCCATTCCAAGCTCAAAGGCCTGAGAACTAGCGAGAACAAAGGAAGAGAAAGTGGATAACACAGCTCAAGCAAAGAGCACATTTCCCCTTCCTCTGCCTTTTTGCTCTATTTGGGCTCTTAGTGGATTGGATGATGCCCACCACATTGATGAGGGTGATCTTCTTTATTCAAATGTGAATATCTTCCAGAAACAGCCTCACAGACATACCCAGAAATAATGTTTTACCAGCTATCTGGATATCCCTTAGTTCAGTCAAGTTGACACATCAAAGTAACCATCCCAGCAAGGAAGTTTAGACAGAGTTTATCTGGGCCTGGAGGTTATGTGAGTCCTCCAGCCAGTAAATGGACAAGAACAAAGTGATGAAGTGAAAACCACTTCTATTAACTTCTAAACTGACAATGATAGATGGCTAGCAACAAGTGTTAGTTAAAATAACTTAATGCATTTGAGTATTTATTTGTTTAATATTTGAAAATTAATCTTAGCATTTCTACAATGTGTAGTGTTAAATAGTTTACCTATTTTGAACTTAAAAGGATTTCTTGTATATGATTCTGTGACTGTCACACGAGCAGACATTTGACAGATCTACTTGTATCCTTGGAAACGTGTATGTAGTCACAGGCAACACTGCATGACTCAAAATTTTTTTCAGAACTCATTAAGTGTTTTTTCTGGTAGGAATATGATTGTTAATTGTGTTTACAAGTAATGTGTGCATAAATAAGTAGAACAGGCAATATTAATAACTGTTAAGAGCTTTTAGAACAGCATATGTTATTACCAAGTATGGCTGATGTGAATACATTTCTTCACTATAAACTACCTTCATTTTGCAGGAATAAATCATATATGCTCCTGGCACATTCTTCTTTTAATGCAAGGCTGATTTTGCTTATTGATTTTTTTTTCAATATTTTCTATCTGTATTCAAATATGACGTTGGCATAGATTTTGCTTTGTGGCTATATCTTTATCAGATTTCAGACTGTGTATCATACTGACCTCATAGACTAATATGGTCACCCTAAAATTTTTTCTTGCTTTGGAACAGTTTATAGCACACACAAATCATTTGTATGAGGAATAATTAGCAGCACATCTTTATGGCCTTTGTAAATAATCTCCAGGTTAAGTCTAACACTGTTTTCCTTTTTTTTTTTTTTTTTTTTTGCATCAGGTTTAGAATACCATGTCTTTAAGGACATTTTTTTTCTACTTTATTGAGGTTTCAAATTATCTGACAATTCAGGATAATATGCTTTTATAATTTTTAAAATTATTTTATGTCAGTTGTTTTATTAGCTTTCTGATTTTAATTTTGTTAATTTGAATTTGTTTTTGATTAGCTTTACTAGTTTAGGTGTTCTTATTTTGTCATTTATATTTTTCCTTCTTATTTCCTTAGGGTTCCTATTGCTGTTATCCTTGCCAATAGTGTCCCTTGTCCATGTAACTGATCTCTTTCCTAGTCAGGGATAATTGGCTGAGGCAGGCAAAGGTCTTCCAAAAGGTAGGATTCATCATTAGAGTCTTACTCATTCGAAGTGCAATTAAGAACCCCAAAGACGGCCGGGCGCAGTGGCTCAAGCCTGTAATCCCAGCACTTTGGGAGGCCGAGGTGGGTGGATCACGAGGTCAGGAGATCGAGCCCGTCTTGGCTAACACGGTGAAACCCCGTCTCTACTAAAAGTACAAAAAATTAGCCGGGTGTGGTGGCGGGCGCCTGTAGTCCCAGCTACTCGGGAGGCTGAAGCCGGAGAATGGCGTGAACCCGGGAGGCGGAGCTTGCAGTGAGCTGAGATCTCGCCACTGCACTCCTGCCTGGGCAACAGAGTGAGACTCCGTCTCTAATAATAATAATAATAATAGTAAATAATAAAAAGAACCCCAAAGACTGTGATGTTAACTGTAAGGAGCCAATAAGCAAGGTCAGAGTATATGTGGACCAATATTGTCGCCAGCAAAGCCCCATGCAAGCTGAAATCAAGGGAAAGAAGGATGTCAGCTTGAGCTGTGAAAACTGGTAGAAAGACACATGTGTGCAGAGAAGCATGAACCAAGAGCCATGTAATCTTGGGTAGCTGAAGGTGGACAGTAGAGCCACGTTTTATTCCTCTGGTTTCCATGAGGTCTGACTATAATTTCCCACCACGTATTTCCATGAGGATCTCTCTCTATTTTTATATAACTCTTATTTTACCCTTGGGCTAGAGTTCCTGTTTAATGGTATCAAGCATGTCTTAAGATATTTTCTTATTTTTTAAACTTAAGGCTCACTTCATTTACTTGATTTTTAAATAATTGAATAATTTAAAGTAACTAAGACGCTGAAGTGGATGACAATTTATTATTTTTCTCATTAATTACTCAAAAGCATCCAGACCCTCTGATTCTTTAATAATCTTTGATTTGTCCATTTTTTACCTATTCTTAGCACCCAACACCAGGACACAATTTATTCTCAATGGTTGTCTTAATGGTTTCCCAAGTAGATAAGGTACCAGACTCTCATCTCATTCTTTCTCTGAATTACAAACACAAATTAGGTAAAAATAAAATCCCTATTTCTGTGAGTATGTATCTATGTCTCCATAGAGGAAAAAAAGAGGAAGAAAATAGACCAAAGTCTTACCAGTGCTTATTCACAGTTTTTATTTTGTTTGTGCTTCTCTGTTTTCTGCAAACAATTAGAGTGCATTATTTTGTAATCAGATAAACAAAATTATATGAGACTAAAAAATGAACAATTAATTTCTGAGTCTGACTTTGCTGTAAAACAGAGGTTTTTATGTAGCGTGGTTTTGTTTTCATTGATTTCCACATTTGCTATTATTTGGCCCAAATGTAATTCTGCAGAGGATTTTTTTTAATTTACAAGCTTTAAACATGTTTTATCTATTTTAACTTATATTACTAATACAGCATTTTTTTTTTTTACCTGACCACTAGACTTGAGGGAAAATTGGATCACAACCCTGTTATTGGCTCTTCTGCATCTACTCTCTTAACTGGTTCTGATCTGTCTTCATTAGGCATAGGTAGAACATAAGTGCTTGACGCGGGCAAATTTGTTCATTCATTGCTTTTAACAATTATTTGTGTAAGGCTTACAGCACGTTGGTACTGCTCTAGGGTCTGAGGATGGGATACAGAAGTTAACAAGACAGACAAAACCCCTGTTTCTATGGAGTTGATATTCTAACGAGAAAGTTAAGCAAGCAAGTTAGTGTGCAATGTATGGAAATAAGAGCTACCCAGTAAAACAAGTTTACGTGGAGTATGATAGTGATGGGGTTTTCAGGAAGGTGTCTTTGCAGTGGCCATATTTACAACGCAATCTGAAAATATGGAGGAAATCACTCCAGGCAGCAGGGGCACTAGTGTGAAGGTCCTAATGTAGAACAAGTATGGATATTGAGAAAGACCAAGGAAGGTCGGTGTGGCTAGAGTCGAGTGGACAAGAGAAAGTGCAGTAGGAGATAAGGCCGGAGAGGTGAGTACAGGGCAGTTCATGAACGTGCAGATCAGAGGAAGGGATGTGATTTTTAGGTTTGATGAGAACCCATAGGAGTATTTTAATCAGGGAAGTAATGTGATTTGTTTTATATATTGAAAAGATAACTTGAGGACTTCCATTCTGGGCAGATGGAATACAAGTACTTTTCCCTGTTTCTGTCACTAAGTACAACTAATAACCCTGGATGTTATACATAAACGAATGTAAGAACACTCCTAAAGGTAGAGAGAAAGAAGCAGACTGGATGGGGACCTCAGGACCTTAGGACCTCATCAATGGTGAGTTTCTTACTGTTTCCATAAATTTTAAATTTTTGCCTCATATATCCCAGACTTGGAGCTGAAGAAGCCAGCAACTCAGAAAACGGCACTGATGAAAAACGAAACATCAAAAAAAAAAAAAAAAAAAAGGCCACAAACAAACAGAAAGACCAAACAAAACTTACTCTCTCGCCAAAGAACCAGGAAAGAGGCTGGCTAGCATGACAAAAAACCTTTAGACAATAACTGCTCTACTCTAGCCAAACACCACAAAAAAGCTGTGGGTCACCCACACCCATGCCAGCAAAAGCTAAGTAGGGAGCCTAGACTTTTATCCTTTACTGTCTATAGTGAGGACCACGACACCCTTGTGGGGGAAGTGTAGAGAAGGCCAAATAGGGAGCTGGGACTTTCATCATGACAGATGGTAACAAGCCCCTGACCCCCTGCAGTGTGAATGGAAACCAGTTGGATAACCTGTACATCCACCCCCACCTGGCAGTAACTAGATACCTTTCCCCTTCCCCATTGAAGTGGTGTCAAGAAGAAGCCTAGTGGAGATACAGGACTTTCACCACTGCCTAGAAGTAAGAAGGCCACCACTTCCTCTTCGGTGTCAGTGGAGGTCACTTGGGGGACAGTAACAAGGCACCCCCACCCTTCTGAGCCAGGAAGGTATGAGTGAAGACCTAGTGGGGAGCCAGGACTCCCAATCTTCCAGTAGTAATGAGGGACATACCCTCATGGAGGCTGGATTGGGAACCTGAACTTCTATCCCCACCTGGCAGTAACAAGGTGGCCCCAACCCCTTTTCCCTGGCAGCCAAGTGTCAGAAGAAGCCAGCTAAAAGAGATTTAAGTAAGATTCATAGTATAATACCCAAAATGTTTCAAGAGGAAATTATTTGTCATACTCCAAACCAGGAAAAGTTCAAACTGAATAAAAAACGACAATCAATACATGCTAATACTGAAATGACAGAAAGGTTAGAATCATCTGACAAAAATGTTAAAGCAGCCATCCTAAAAAATGCTCCAAAGAGTGATCATGTATGCATTTCAAGCAAATGGAAAATAGAAATTCTCAGCTAAGAAATGGAAGATATAAAGTAGAACCAAATTGTACTAAAACACAGAATAACTAAAATTAAAAACTTATTAATGGGCTCAACAACAGAATGAAGTGGAGAGAAAGGAAGGAATCAGTGACCTGAAAGATGATAACAAAAATTACTCAATCTGAACAACAGAAAGAAAGTAGATTACAAATAAATAGGCAGAACCTCAGGGACCGGTGCAACTATAATATTCATGTTATAGGAATATTGGAAGGAGAGGTGAGAGAAGGTGGGAGTGAAAAAGTACTAAAAGAAATAATGGTTGAAAACTTCCCAAATTTGGCAGAAACCATAAACATCAGATTCAAGAAGTTGAGCAAACCCCAAACAAAATAAACCCAGAGAATCTCACACTAAGACATCGTAGTCAAAGTTCTAAAAATAAAAATTGAAAACATTGAAGAGAAATGATACCTTATCTGTAAGACAAAAAAAAAATTCAAATGACTACAGGTTTCTCTGCAGAAACAAGGGAGGCCAGAAGAAAGCGGCACAGCATTTTTCAAGTGCTGAAAGAAAAGAACTGTCAACCCAGAGTCGACAGTGAAAATGTGTTTTGGGAATGGAAGAGAAATTAAGAAATATTCAGATGAAGGAAAACTATGACAATATGTCACCAGCAGACATGTCTTAAAATAATTGTTTAAGGAGGTTCTCTAAACAGAAAGGAACTGATAAAAGAAGGAAATTTGGAACATCCAGAAGGAAGCAAGAATGTAGCACAAAAAATGGGCAAGTTCAATAGATTTTTCTTCTCTTCTTGAGTTTCTAAAATTATATTTGACAGTTGAAGCAAAAAATTATAACAGTGTCTGATGTGGCTTTAAATGCATATAGAAGAAATATTTAAGATAATGTGTATTACAAATGAGAGAGGGTCAAGGGCCATAAAGGGAAGTAAGTCTCCTATATTTCACTTAAACTGATAAAATGATGACAGCAGTAGAATATGGTAAGTTATGTATATACAATGTAATACCTAGAGTGACAATTTAAAAGCCTATACAAAGAGTGACACATAAGTAAACAAAAACAACAGAAATAAAATATAATTCTAAAAACATTCAAGTAGCCAATTGGAAGGCAGAAAAAAAGAAAAAGAAAAAGAACAAAAAATAGAACAGCACAAAACAAAAAATAAAATCACAGACCTAGGCTCTGATGTATCAATAATTATATTAAACGTAAATGTTCTGAATTTACCAATCAAAAGAGAAAATTGGCAGAGTGGATTAAAAAATGTGATCTAATTATATGCTGTCTACAGGAAACTCATTTCAAATATAACAATATAGGCAGGTTGAAAGAAAAAGAAATAGAAAATGATCTATTATGCAAACATTAAAGCAAAGCAAGAGTGGTTATATTAATATCATATAGAGTAGATTCAGAGCAAATAAAATTACCAGAGTTGAAAATGAACATTATAGAATGATAAGAGTCATCCACTAAGGAGACATAACAAATCATAAATACACAGGCACAAAACAAGAGAACTGAAAAGATATGTGAAGGAAAAGCTAATATAACTGAAATGGAAAATAGACAAATTGATAACTATGGCTGGATCTTCAACACCCTTCTCTTAATAGTTGATAGGACAACTAGACAGAAAATCAACTAGAATATAGAATAACTCAATAATATTGTCAAACCATAGAATCTAATTATTTATAGAACACTCCATCCAACAACAGCACAATACACATTCTTTTAAAATGTCCACAGATAACAAGATACACCGTATCCTGGGTCATAAAACAAACTTCAACAAATTTAAAACAATTGAAACTATACAGTGTGTTTTCCAACCATAATAGACTCAAGTTGTAAATCATTAACAGAAAGACAACAGAAAAATATCCAAACATTGGAAGCCAAACAATATACTACTAATAATTCATATGTCAAAAATGAAATCTCAAGGAAAATAATTGAAAACATTAAACTAAGCAGAAATGAAAATGCATCATATAAAAATTTGCAGGTCACAGATAAAGCAGTGATGAGAGGGAGATTTATAGCACTAAATGTACACATTAGAAAAGAGGAAAAGTTTTAAATCAGTAATCTAAGTTCTTTCTTCAACAACCCAGGGGAAAAATGCAAAATGAACCCAAA
Organism: Theropithecus gelada; assembly: GCF_003255815.1. NCBI lineage: Eukaryota > Metazoa > Chordata > Mammalia > Primates > Cercopithecidae > Theropithecus > Theropithecus gelada. Next base: position 62,032,481 of record NC_037668.1, on the reverse strand, counting down.
GCAAGAAGAAGGAAGAACATAATAAAGAACAGAAATTAATAAAGTCAAAAAGAGAAAAAGAATACAGAAAATCCATGGAAGAAAAGGCTGTTTTTTTGAAAATATCAATAAAATTGACAGATCACTAACAAAACTGATAAAGAAAGGAAGCCAAGACACAGAGTACTGATATCAGGAACAAGAGAGGGAATGTCACTATAGACTCTGCAGACATCAAAAGAAAAATAAAAACACTATGAACAGTACTGTGAATATTATTCATAAACATTTGACAATTTAGATAAAATGGACCGATTTCTTGAAAAACACAAACTACCATAACTCACTCAAGGTGAGGTGCATAACTTGAATAGGCCTATAGCTAAATAATTAATTCTAAAGCTGCCAAAAATATTGCTAGGCCTAGATAGTTTCATTGGAAATTTTGCCAAATATTCAAAGAATAACACCAATTCTACACAATTTCTTGCAGAAAACAAAAGAAGAGATAACACTTTTCAATTCATTTCATGAAGCTGGTGTTACCTTGATACCAAAACTAGAGAAAAACATAAAAAAGAAAACTGGACTGGGGGTGGAGGCTCATTCCTGCAATCCCAGCACTTTGAGAGGCCAGCATGGGAGTTTGAGATCATCCTGGACAACATAGTAAGAATCTGTCTCTATAAATAATAATACTAATAAATAGCTAGATTTTTTAGGGAAGCTAAGGTGGGAGGATTGAGTCCAGGAGTTTGAGGCTGCAGTAAGCTCAAGATTGTACCATGGCACTCCAGTTGGGGCAACACAGGGAGACCCTGTCTCTAGAAAAAAAAAATAAAAAAAGAAGACCACAGAACAACATCCCTCATGAATATAGACACAAAAGTCTTTAATAAAATATTAGCAAATAGAATTCAACAGTATCAGAGTTTTGTTTTGTTTTGTTTTGTTTTTGAGATGGAGTTTCACTCTTGCTGCCTAGGCTGGAGTGCAATGGTGCGATCTTGGCTCACCGCAACCTCTGCCTCCTGGGTTCAAGTGATTCTCCTGCCTCAGCCTCCCTAGTAGCTGGGATTACAGGCATGTGCCACCACGCCCAGCTAGTTTTGTGTTTTCAGTAAAGACGGGATTTCTCCATGTTGGTCAGGCTGGTCTCAAACTCCTGACCTCAGGTGATCTGCCCTCCTTGGCCTCCCAAAGTGCTGGGATTACAGGCATGAGCCACTGCGCCTGGTCAACAGTATCAGAGTTGTATAGTTTTGCTCATATAGATCTTGTACCTATTTTGTTAGATTTATTAAGTATTTAATGTGTGGAGGGGCTACTGTAAATAGTATTGTTTTACATTTCAAAATCCAATAGCTTTTTGCTGGTATACATTAAACTAATTTGACATTGTATATTAACCTTTTATGAAACCGTGCTGTAATAGCTTGTTAGTTCCAAGAGTTTTTTGTTGTTGTTAATTCTTTGGGATTGTCTACATAGACAATCATGCTATCTGTGAACAAAGGCAGTTTTCTTTCTTCCTTCCCAATCTGTAAGCATGTTTTTCATTTTATTGTCTTATTTCATTAGCTAAGACTTTCAGTATGGTGTTGAATCAGGGTAGTAAGAGAGGAAATTCTTACCTTATTTCTTATCTTAAAGGCAAAGCATTTAGTTTCTCACCATTAAATATGTTGTTAACTCTAGGTTTTTTGCAGATGTTCTTTATCAAAGTGAAGTTTCTTCTTATTCCTAGGTTGCTGAGTTTTTATCATGAATGAGTGTTGGATTTTGTCAAATACTTTTTGGCATTTATTTATTTAATCACATGACTTTTCTTCTTTAACCCATTAATGTGATTATTTACATTTATTATGTTTTGAACAAGTCTTGCACATCTGAAATAAATCCCACTTGGTTGTGATATGCAGTTCTTTTGATTCATTGTTGGATTTGATTTGCTAATATTTGGTTAGGATTTTTGCATCTATGTTCATGAGAGACATTGGTCTATGTTTTTTGTTTCTCGTAATGCCTCCATCTGGTTTTGGTATTAGGATAATATTTTCCTCATAAAACAAGTCAGGGACTGTACCCTCTGCTTGTATTTTCTGGAAGAGGTTGTAGGGATTGGTAGCAGTTCTTCCTTAAATATTTGGTAGAATTCACCAGTGAAGCCATCTGGGCCTGGTGTTTTCTTTTCTGAAGGTTATTAATTATGGATTAAATTTCTTCAATACGTCTATTAAGACTATCAAGATTATTTACTTACTGTTTTTTCAGTTTTAGTAAATTAAGTCTTTCAAAGAATTGTTCCATTTTATCTAAGTTATCAAATTTATGGGCATAGAGCTGTTTATAGTACTCCTTTATTACCATTTTAATGTCCATTGCATCAGTACTGATGGCCCCTCTGTCATTTCTAATTCAGGAATTTATGTCTTTTCTCTTTTTTATTCTTAGTAAGCTTGGGTAGAGGTTTATTAATTTTCAATAAACCAGCTTTTGGTCCTGTTGATTTTCTCTTTCCACAAAATAGAGTGTGTTCTGTTTTCAATTTCATTGGTATCTGCTTTAATTTTTATTGTTTGTCTTCTGCTTGCTTTAGCTTTGTATTGCTTTTCTTTCTCTAATTTCCTAAGGTGGAAGCTGGAAGTTTAGATTATTGATTTTAGATATTTCTTCTTTTCTAATATATGCATGTGATGTAATAAATTTTCCTCTAAACATGGTTTTCACTGTAAGTCACAAATTTTGATAACCTATATTTTTAGTTTAATTTAGTTTGCAATATCTTTTTTTTTTTTGAGACAGAGTTTCACTCTGTCATCTAGACTGGAGTGCGGTGGTGTAATCATGGCTCATTGCAGCCTCCCAGGCGCAAGCAATCCTTGCGTCTGAGAACGGCCAAGTAGCTAGGACTACAGGCACCGCTGCCAGGCCCAGCTAATTTTTATTTTTATTTTTTTAAGAGACAGGTCTTACTATATGGCCTGGGTTGGACTTAAACCCCTGGGCTCAAGTGATCCTCCTGCCTCAGCCCCCACAATGTGCTGGGATTACAGGCATGAGCCACTGTGCCCAGCATACTTCACAATATCTTTATGTTTTCTTCTTTGAGTCATGTGTTATTCAGAATTATGTTGTTCAACCTCTAAATACATTGGGATTTTCCAGCTATCTTCTTGGTACTGATTTCTAGTTTAATTTCACGTGTCCTTGGGCATATTTTGTGTCATTTTTAGTCCTTTAAATTTGTTGAGATATGTTTAATAGTCCAGCATATTGTCTGTCATGGTGACTGTTCCATATGAGCTTAAGAATAATACATATTCTGCTGTTGTTCGCTGCAGTATTCTGTAAACATCAACTAAAACAGTTTACTGATGGTTCTATTCAGTTAAACTATTTTTACTGATTTTCTGCCTGCGAGATCTGTCAATTATTGATAAAGGTGTGCTGAAGTCTCCAACTATAATAATGGCATTGTTTATTTCTCCTTGCATTTCTACTAGTTTTTGTCTCTGTATTCTGACGCTATCTTGTTGGGCATATCCACATTAAGGATTGTTATGTCTTCTTGGAAGATAGAGCTCTGATCATTTAGTAATGCCTTTGACAATTTTCCTTCTGAAGTCAGCTTTGTCTGAAATTAATACAGCTACCCCAGCTTTCTTTTGATTTGTGTTAGTATAGTTTCTATTTTTATTAATCTTTTATTAATTTTTCTGTGGCTTCTTTCGAAATTTTCTCTGTCTTTGATGTTTTGCAGTTTGAACATGATACGCCTAGGTACAGATTTGGGGGAGTATTTATCCTGTTTGCTCTTCTCTGTGCTCCTTGTGTCTCTGGTGGTTGTCATTCTATGGATCTGTCAATATCTGTCATTCATTTAAAAAAAATTCAGTCATTATTACTTCAAATATTTCTTCTGTTCCTTTTTCCCTTTCTTCTCCTTCTCATATTTCCATCGCATGTATTTTCCATCTTTGCAACTGTTTCACAGTTCTTGGGGTGTTCTGTTCCATTTATTTAATTCTTGTTTTTCTCTTTGCATATTTGTGTGAGTAGTAGTTTCTGTTGACCTTTCTTCAAGCCCATTCATTTTTTTTCAGCTGTGTCCAACTATTGATGAGCCCATGGAAGTCCTTCTTCATTTTTGTTAGTGTGTTTTTTTTTTTTTTTGGCATTTCCTGTGGATTATTTCTTAGAGTTGCCATTTCTTTGCTTATATTACTCATCCGTTCTTGTGGGCTGTCCACTTTTTCCATCAGAGCCTTTAGCATATTTATTTTCATTATTTTAAATTGCTAGTGTGATAATTCCAAAACCTCTGACTTATTTGAGTCTGGTTTTGACACTTGCTCTGTCTTTTCAGACTTTGATTTTTGCTTCTTAGTATGCCTTGTAATTTTTTTGTTGAAAGCAGACGTGATGTACTATATAAAAGGGAAATGAGGCAAATAGGCCTTTGGTGTGAGGTTTTGCGTTTATCTGGGCAAGAGTTAGGCTGTTTATTCTTTGTTGTAGCTGTAGGTGTCAGAGGCTAAAATTTCCTCTGGTACTTGTTTTTGTCTCTCTTGTTATCTTGGGCTTTCCCTGGAGACTTTTTCTTTAATAAGGACTGAGACAATGTAGTTCTTCCTGTTGTAATCCCCTGGGAGTATATTGAGGGGTAGGGGAAGTATTCAATAGTCCTGTGATTAAGTGTCAGTCTTTTTTTTTTTTTTTTTTGAGACGGAGTCTTGCTCTGTCTGATCTCACTGCAAGCTCCGCCTGCCAGGTTCACGCCATTCTCCTGCCTCAGCCTGCCGAGTAGCTGGGACACAAGCAGGAGATTTTTCTCAGGTTACCTCCCTGAGAATCTATCTGTTGGGAATGCTGGAGATAAAACTCATGTAGATGTGGGAGCCTCCCTAAGGCTGGCCTCCCTGGAATTTTTATCTCTCAAGCTTGTCCACACTGAGGCTTCAGCAATTCATCAATTACAGCGTAAGCTCTCCTACCCTACTTCTGGGTCCAGCACAGGCTTCTGTCCCTGAACTTCTGCTCCAGTAAGCTGTGATTTTTTCTATTTGCCTGCATCTCCAATTTTGGGGGCAATAGTTTTCTGTGTGACCTCAATTCTCTGACAGATCTATGAAGAGTTTCTGATTTTCTGTTTGTTCAGCTTTTCTCTTGTTGTGAGGACAGGAATGGTGACTTCCAAGCTCCTTACATGCTGGACTGGAAATCAGAAGTCTATCCCTTTACTTTTAATCTATGTGTGTCTTTATATTTAAAGTAAGTTTTTAAAAAGACAATAGGATTATTGAGACAGTTTAATCAATACCAACCTTATTTGTTTCTGTTTTCTATTCATTGTGCTTGTTCTTTGTTTGTTTAAAAAAATCTGTCTCTCTTTTTTTATGACCAGCTCAATACTCTGGTTGTAATTGGGGATTTTATATGATTCCATTTTCTCTCCTCTCTCACCGTATCAATAATGCTTCTTTTTAAAATTTATCTAGTGATTGTCCTAGAGTTGAAGTATATCTAAGTCCACTTTCAAATAACACTATACAACTTTATGGGTAGTACAGGTGCTTATAACAGATTATTCCTGATTCCTCCTTCCTGTCCCTTATAACATTGTTGTAATTCTTTTACTTATTCACAAGCTATAATAATCACCCAACACATTGTTGCTATCATTGTTTTGAGCAAGGAGTTATTAGATTAGTTAAGAACAGGGAAAATAACAGATTTTATGTTGCCTTCATTTATTCCTTCTGCATCACTCTTTTCTTTAGGTAGCTATCAGTTTTCAACCTATATAATTTTCCTCCTTTCTGAAGACCTTCTAACATTTCTTGCAATGCAAGTCTATTGGCAACAAATTCTTTCAGTTTATGTTTATCTGAGAAAGTCTATTTCTCCTTCACTTTTCAAGAACATTTTTGCTGGATACAGAATTCTAGGTTGGTGGGTTTCTTTTTTTCTTCTTCTTATCTTTTCAATGCTTTAAATATTTCATTCCATGTGCTTCTTACTTGCATGGTTTTTGAAAAGAAATCCTATATAATTCTTATCCTATTTCCTCTATAGTTAAGATGTTCCTCCCCTCACACTCTCTTCCCCCAGCTTCTTTCAAGATTTTCTCTATGTCTTTGGTTTTCTGAGTTTAAATATAATATGCCTAGGTGTATATTTTTTGGTATTTATTCTGGTTGGTGTTCCTGGATATGTGGCAGCAAAAACCAAGCTGGTGGCCATGAGGGGTGGGGAGTAGCATCAAATATATGACAATTTAGAAAGATGAATCAATTGAGTAAAATACAAAAGAAGAAAATTTCAACATACTATAATCTCTTCATTCAGAATGAAAACTCTTATTACCAGTTGTATGTATTTCTCAATTTTAATATATATGAAATATTTATTTGCTAGCCTGTTTTATCACTTATTGTAAACATTTTTCTATTTAGATAAATTTTATTCTAAAACAATTTTAATAAATACATAATATTTGATTATGGGATACACCAAAATTTACTTAACCCATTCGCTTCTACTGGATATTTAAGTTATTTTCAATTTTTCATTGTTTTATGAACACTTACTGCAATGTTTATTCTATTAGCTAGATGTACACAGTCTTACTTAAATAAATAAGACTATTTATAACCGGCCTTGTCATCAATGCAATTTGTTAAGAACACTTTCCTAGATGCATATGAAAGATTTGCATGTTCTTAAGGATTTTAATAGGCATTTATTAATCATTCTTCAAATTATCTTCCTACCAGCAGTTTATGAATACCCCACAGCACCCATATTAAGAACTATCTGCTTGCCACAGAGTACTATCTTTGTGTTTAATCTTTGCTAGGCTGATAGAGAAACAATGTTATCTCATTGTTTTAATTTTTTATTCTTTTGTTATATGTGCGGTTGAACATTTCCTTGACTACATCGATTGACTCCTCTAGTCATGTATTCTGCCCTTAGGACTGCGGGTAGAGTCAGCCTCATCTGAAACAGATGGACTGAGAGGAGGGAAGTGGGAGAGCCTCAGATGAACATTGAGATATTATTATCTATGTGGGGCAGAAATGCAAAACTTCTACCACAAAGAAAGCAAATAAACCTTCTCGGCCAGGCATGGTGGTTCATGCCTGTAATCCCAGCACTTTGGGAGGCCGAGGCGGGTGGATCACCTGAGGTCAGGAGTTTGAGACCCGCCTGGCCAAAATGGTGAAACCCCGTCTGTACTAAAATTACAAAAATTCACCGGGCATGGTGGCACAAGCTCATAGTCCCAGCTACTCGGGAGGCTGAGACAGGAGAATCGCTTGAACTCGGGAGGCAGAGGCTGCAGTGAGTCAAGATCACACCACTGCACTCCAGCCTGGGCAAGACAGAGCAAGACTTCGTCTAAACAACAACCGCTACAACAGCAAAAATCAAAAACAAAAACGAAAAAACCTTCCCTCTTTCTCTCCGCCTAATCAGGCTCACTAAATCCATCTAGGACTCTTTTTCTTATATGTATGGTCCTTGGCTGGCATTGGCAGAGAATGGGTAGCCGGCCTTGTCATCAATGCAATGCCATACAGTACATATTTATTGATTGTACACAATGGGCAAGAAACAACAGTGGTGCTGGAGGGGAAGGAGGAGGATATCCAGAGGTTTTACACGTGGTTTCACTCCTTAGTGAGTTCTCAATATTTGAAAGAGGTGGGAACAACCATAATTAAAAGCAGAAATGAAGTGAGGACTAAATGCAGGTAAAATAGCCTGGAGAGACAAAATAAACTGCGGTGCAGGTGGGTCATTCAAGGAAAGCTTTGCAAAGTCACACTCAGGCTGAGCCCTCCACACTGAGCTGGTTTTCCAGAGGTAGAGAGAAAGAGGATTCTCTCACATGAGCCCACAGCATTCAATATACTGTTTCCAAATCCTTTCTCGCAGAGCTCCGTGCAAATGACGACTTGTAAATTATAGGGAATTAATTGCATCATTTATATTCCCTGCAGATCCAAGCCAGATCTGGTCTCAGCCTCTTTAAAGCAAACAGCGCGGCCACATTCTTCCTGTATGGCAGATGCCACTTCTTTCAATTATTTAAGCTCATTTGGATGAGTTGCTGGGGCCCGGGCTGCCCAGTCAGACACTCTGTGCAGGCCCATTCCTGGGGTCACTGGGGGCAACTGGAAGGCAGGTCAAGCAGCACCAGCTGTGTTTGATCTGATTCCAGTTGGGAAAGACTCTTTAGAAAACAACCTTCCTCACAGTTACCATTTTTAATTTCTCCTGAAATATTGACAGGGGAAGGCTCTGTGGAAGAAAAATGAGCCTTGAGAGATTATTCACTGACACAAGGCGCAGTCATGCTCACGGCCAAGCCAGGTTGCCTTATCACGGGCTGTTCTATCCATTCCCCTGCCCAAATTCCCATCAATAACCCACTAACAATAACAAATTGCTACATGGCACCCTCAACGTTCTATTGGGACTAAGCACCTGAAGAGGTGTTTGCAGTAAATTGGACTCCTCTCCTTTCCTTTCCTGTTCATATTTCACAGAGTCCACAAATATTTATGGAGTACCTGCTTTGTGCCAGACACTGAACAAGACCAAGAAGGCCCCCTCCTCACGTAAGGCTGACATTCTTTGGAGGGGCACAGACCCACACAAAGAAAAATAAACTCAGCATCTCAGACAGTGGACACAAAACGGGGTCACAGGAGAGGAACTGACTGTGAGGGAGCTATTTCCTACCGAGTGGTCAAGATTGACCTCTCTGAGGAGGGAACATCTGAGTCATAACTTGAATGAAGAACAGGAATGAACTATGTGAAGAGCCAGGGGAAGAACATTCCAGAAAGAAGGGACAAGCCAGGAATGTTGGAGGCAAAGAGAAGCCCATAGAGCTGAGTTGCTGTAAGCCAAGGAAGGGGTGGTGGCATCTGAGTACATTCTGTCTCCCAGCCCTGCTCCTTCTGCCATCTTTCCTCCTCCTCCCTCTAACCCCTTTCCTCATCCCTGTCCCCTGTCCCTTGCTACAGCCAACAAGATTTCTCTCTGTCAGCTCCTCATTCTGTACCTTCCAAACTCATAGACTTCTGGGAGTCCAGGATATTGTGTTTTTTTGAAAGTTTGGCTCTTGGCAAAGAGCCAGTGCTATTTCCATCTTGTGTGGAAAATATAGAATTACCGTGAATTATATTGAAAAATTAGATTCATTCACTGCTGTGATAATTTATCTCCCAATCTGTCTCAGAGAGTTAGCAGCTGGTGAGAAAATAAAATGTAATTTAGGCAAAAAAACCTCACTTTTAATCTATGTCTGGCAGGGAGAGAGGCTATTAAGTGAGTTTACTATTTGCCAATCAGGTGGTTTTCCTTAGCACACCCTCAAATGAAATGTTGTGATAGAGACTAATGGGTAACTTGCTCTCCTCAGATGGGCCTTGCCAGTCGTGGGCTGTGAAGTCAGGCCCCGCTTAAAATGCAAAGCTTCCTAACCGGGAGCTCCTCCCAGGGTTCATCTCCTGAGATCCTATTGGACTTGCTCCTCTAAGAGGATGCACTTTATAGCACTGGGGTTTTCCATGACAGTTTCTGCCTTGAGAAAGGAGGAGAAACAGCCCCCAATTTTAAGCCTTATTGACTTAAGGTGTTTGAAATATTCCTCTCCAACTGGTAATTGTGGCCATTTTTCTTCTCTGGAGTGCCTGATTATGTGCCCTGCAATGGTCCTGACATCATTGCATGAGTCAGAACACTGAGCTAATCATGCTTTGCCCAGACCGAGTCCAAACCTCCCCGCATTGGTGAGTCAGCCCCTCAGAGGAGAGGCCACTCCGGAACAGCAGGCTTTAAGTGATAAACAACGTCTCCTCCCCCATAGCATCCCGTAGTGTCAAGGCAGGCTTCTCCCCCTCCTTGCAAGGGATTCTGCCTTCTTGGAGCAGGGCAGCATAGGGTTAATATGACCCACCTGCTTCCTGGGGAATGAATTTTCTGGGCAGCAAGGCTGGAGGGGTAGAGATGACAGACAGTTACTGCTTTCCATTCTACTTAGCTTAGAATCCTGCATCCTTGGGAAAACCGAGGCACAATTGAGCGAGAATGTCCTAGACTGGAATCTGGACTCTAAAGATGTAGTGGAGGTTCTGCCGTTTGCTCATCATATGACCTTAGGGGAAGTCTCTTTACCCTTCTTGGCTGGAGCTGCCTCATCTATAAAGTGAGGAACCTGGGCAAGATGGGCAAGGTCCCTCCAGCTCAGAGTTTGTTGATCTGTGAATTTGTTACTTGGGCTACACAGATGTATGCCCAACTCCACTCTGTACATGCCAGGTGGAGCTTGAGCTTCCCTGGCATACTTGCTCAGATGACTTCAGGGAGTGGAGGGTAGGTTCTAACTTGGGGAGGGTGCAGAGCAGAGGGGGTCATCAACTTCTCATGGGTGCATCTGATGAGATGTCACACGGTGGTGACGGTTGGTTTCCTCAAAGCCACTGGGACCCTCCCGACTGGAGAGTAGTAACAGGGAGCCTGAGTATGGAGGGCTTTCTTAGAAGTCACCTGGCCCATCAGATATCACTCTAGGCAGAACTGTGCTTCATCTATCTCCCCAGTGATCTCACTGACTTCTTGAACATGACCTGTGAGGCCAGACATAGAGAGGAAGGGTTTGATTTAAATTCAGTTTGAACTTCCAGGAAAGCCCGAGCTCTCATTACAGATTCCACCTGCCTCACCTCCAGCCCTCCTCCCTAGTCAGGTTAAAACTACCGGTGGAATATAAGAACAGGGGAGGGTGTACACCGGTGCTGTAACGTGGGCAAAGCTGATAGGAATGTTAGGGGATTTTTGAAAGATGGACGCAGACTAGTTCAGAGGGAAGGAGGGCAGACTGTTTGCAAGAGAATGGGCTACATCTATTTGTTCATCCAGCCACTCTTTACTGAACACTGCCTATGTGCCAAGCACTGCTCCCAGTACTGGGGATCCACAGAAGAGAATAGGAAGGACACGATTCCTGTTCTCATGAGATTTTATTCCAGAGACAGGCAGAAAACTAACACACAAGTACATAAACAAGATAGTTCAGAATGAGCAGTGCTGTGAGATGTGATGGGAAACGCACATGGGTAGGCAGGCTACTCCAGGGCGGTTTGGAAAGATTTCCAGGTGAGGTGAGTTTTGAGCTAGTACCTGCATGTCAGGAAGGAGCCAGTGCTGAGAAGGGCAAGGGGAAGAACATTCCAGAGAGGTTCTGAGATGGGGGTGGCCTGACAAGCGCCCAGTCTATAGAAAATGGATTTGGGGGCTCCCGTGAACTTAAAGAAAGAGATCCTGGCAGAACTCCATTATTATCACCCCTGCCTCCCAACATCTCAGAAGGAAATCCCAGAGACAAAGATGGTGTGGGCATGTCCAGGGGCATGGATGGATCCAGCCAGGGTTTAGGGGGAAGCGCCCCAGGGCACAGGGTCTTACTGAGCTGGGAGCTGTAGTGACCCCAGTACCCAACAGGGATAGGGGAAGAAAGAACCACTGCCTCCTTCCTCACCAGAAACAGCCAGGCCACCTCTCTTAGGCAAAGGACCTCACAGCATCTGCTTCCTTCCTACCCCAGACTGCTGAGTCTGAGTATGGACCATCCATTACTTTTCCAGTGAACCTAATCTTCCCTCTTCTCCCTTGTGTCTGAACCTGACATATTTGAACAAGGGCCACCCTGACAGTCTCAGCCAGAACTTTCCCCTGTCAGGGTGAAGGGACAGAAAATCACCAGACATGAAGAAGGAAACTGAAGTTCAAAAGAAGAGGACCATCTGAGACATTGGATAACATGTCTCCCTAAATACTAAAGTTACTGAAAGAAGCAAGAGATAATTTTAGACAAATTTTAATTGTCCTCTCAACGAGATTCCAAATGTCATTGCGTCTATGAATCTAAAGCAGAGGCTCATCCACAAAGGTATGAAGAGAGGACAAATTAGGACAGACTAGACTAGGAGATGACACAGGGTGAGGGGGAGGAGCCTGGGCTGAATTTTGGCTCCACACTCGTTAGCTCTGTGGTCTTGGACAAGTTCTAGAGCCCATCAATCTCCCATAAATAGGGGACTTAAAATAGCACCTTCTTCATGGAGCGTTGCAAAGCTTAAACAAGATAACAATGTGTGAACAGCACTTGGCACAATGTCAGGCACGCAAGAAGCACCCAATGCACATTATTCGTTTTGAGAAAGTTCATGAAAATGGAACACAACTGCTTAATTAACAATTACGATGAAGGCAAAGAACTGCAAGTTAGATTCTTGAGGAAACCAACAGCAAAGTGGGAGGCAAGTTGGGGGAAATTCTCCCTCATTTCAAAAGAAAAGAAATAAAAGGTGAAAATATTGAGGTTTGAAAAGAAGAGGCATAAATCACAGGGCCAGTAAATTCAAGACAGATATAGGAAGTTGAGTAGGTGAAACTAGAGCAAATGAAAGGGAATTAATTAGTCTTTTTAAAAAAAAATCGGAACACATTTTCTGCTGTTTCTGCAGGTTAAAAGGACTTACTACACCACAGGAAAGGAAAACAGACTGACAACTAAAAACATCTCAGGGAAAATATTGAATTTCAGAGATAAGGAAAATGGTTTGCCAAACGTAAAAGAAAATAAAGGAAGTTTATTACAAAGGAAGAAAATCAGACCAACTTTGGATCTCTCCACAAAAGCAAACACGAGACAAGAAGCAGCAATACGAGAGGGAAAGTATGATGGAGAATTCTCATTGTCATTCCAGATTAGCATTCCTGTGAGGGCAGCAGGGAGGTTTTCTCATACATGAAAGGGCTCAGAGTACTCTTCCCATGGGGCTGCAATAAAAAGAATCACTTGAAGATATAGCCTAATGCTTAAGAAACGAATTATAGATAGAATTTAACACTGCAGAAGCCATCATTTAAAGAACCGTAGAATAAACTATGCAATGGAGTCAAGGCAAAAGGATGATCTTTAATGCAGTTTCATAATTTGCAATATATATATTTTTTAAACCTTAAAGTAAGTTAATGCTAACCCAGGTCTAATAGCCTACATATTTTTTTCTTTTAAATGAGAAATGGAAGTAATAGGAGGGAAGCAGAAGTCTCCTAGATTTCTTCTTCTCTTTCATAAGTATTGATAAAGGTTTCTGACATGAAGTAGAGAGAATAGTCATTTTTAAATTTAAAAACAACTTTTTAGGACAAAACCAGGATATGAACTCCAAATTCCTGAGGCAAAAGGAAAGGCAAATACACAGAAAATGTATTTCCATAGAGCAACCCCTCCCCCAAAAAAAGAAAAAATAAAGTAGCAAGCATGAAAACAAAAGCTTAAAATAACAAAGACACCTTTTTTTTATTGTGACAACAGATATAAATGTGCTAAGCTCTCTTGTTAAAATTAAAAGACTTCCAATTAAATGATGAATTGAAATCTGTCCAAATTTATATCACAGAAAAGTTAAAACCTTGCTCTAGGACATAAAAGGAAGTGAACTAATGTCAAAATATACCATGTTCCTTGATAGGAAGTCTCAACTTTTTAAAGATTCGATTTATTTCTAATTAATTCATAAATAAAACAAAATTCTAATAAACATTCAAATAGAATCTTTTAAAATATGACAAAATGAATTTTAAGTTATTCTGAAAAAGTAAATATGGGAAAAATCCAAATAAAAATTGAAGCAGTAGAATAAAGGAGGCACTTATTTTTTGATATTAAAGATATTTTAAAGGTGCATTAATTAAGAGAATATGGTATAGGTGAAAGAAGGAAAATATCCCTGCGACATACTAGAAACCCCCAGAATAGACCTACATAAGTAAGGTAGCATTTCATGACATTGGGTAAAGAATAGATGATTATCGTGCTAAAGTAATTTGCTAATTATTGGAAATTAATAAAATTGATCACTACATCATAGCCACTACCTAGATGAAGATCAAATGGATTAAATGTTAAATGTAAAAGATAAAAGTACAAAGTAACTAAAATAAAATAATAGTAAAACCAGGATAAATACTTGCTTGATCTTTGGGTGAAGAGGGGATTTCTAAACCAAAAACCAAAGGAAGAAAAAAATACAATTCAAGAAAATGTAGGACTTGACTACATGAATATTAGACAACAAGTTCTCTTTGTCAAGAAGTTCATAAATCAAGTTTAAAGGAGAACAAACGAGACTGGAAAATGATCTCAAACACACATGCATGCACACACACAGGTTAATGTCCTGACTATACAGAAATTAATATCAATTAGGACAAAAGTAAGCACCCAGCAGGAAAAAACTAAAAAACTTGACAAAACACCCAAACTGATGAATTACAAATAAAGAAACACAAGTGGCCAATCAAGATATGAAAAGATTCCACTTCACTAGTAGACAAATATATTCAAATTCAAATAACATGTCTATCAAATTGAAAAAGATTAAAGTGCATATATTACTGAGTGCTGGAGAAGGTACAAGAAATAGGTACTCCTATATCAAAACCCTTAAAAATATTTATAACCTTGGGTGTAGATATTCTTTCTCTAGGAATTTATTCTAAGGGAACATTTAGAAATTTACATTAAAATTTAGCTACCAGAGTGATCTTTACAGCATTTTTAAGGTGGGTCAAAATGAGGGATACTAGGCAAATCTAATATTTATTTATTGAGCATGTAAAATGGCCAGGCACTCTGCCAAGCCTTTCACATGCATTATCTCGTTTTATCCTCAAACAGCCATGTGAGGTACATCCCATTATTATCTCTATTTTACAGATGAGAAGATAGGGGATTAAAACAACTCAAATGCCCAACAAAAGAGGATGGTTATACATATCATGGAACAAAAATAATATGAATGTAGTAAAGCCATTTAAAACCATATTTCTCAAAGAATACAGAGAGACATCACTAAATGTTCACAGTACATTTGTAAGTGTGTGTGTGAACAGGGTACCAAACATATGGCCATATGATTTTGGAGAAAAGCATATATAATATAAGTGTATCTCCCTAGGAAAAAAAGATAAAGGGAGAAAGAAAGAAGCAGAGAGAGAAAGAGAGGAAGAAAGAAAGCTGCTGATAGAGGTTTTCTCTATTTATGTTACGGAATGATGATAATTTATTTCTTTTTATCATCCTTTGTCTTCAAATCTTCTTCAACGAACATGCACTTTTAGAATAAAATAAAATTTTATTTTGGGGGGGATGATTGACATCATTTTCAAAGGTTTTCTTTTTAAAAGAGAAGAAGGATTGCTTTCAGATTTACAGTCAAGCTCTAATGGTTTATCCAAGGTTTCTGGGGTCACTAAAGTTCTCAAAGCTACCTGATCCTAGAAGAGGAACAAGACTGATTTATTTACCTTGGAATAATTCCACCCTTTGGTCCAGAGAGACTCAGGCTTAAAAGACATTCTTCAGATCACTAAGTCCTCCCTCTAGCTAAGGGTTTTATTCCCAGGCTGGAGCCCCTGTGCATTTTCCCAGCTAAATATATATGTCCTGATATTCATGGTTGCATATTGGTATGTCTCAATGCCTCCAGCTCCACTCCAGCCAGGATAAAAGTGACAAATGCATGGCATTGTCTCCAGAACTTCCACAAATTAATATTTTCACTAATAGGAAATAAAACCCCCCGAGTTCCTGATCAGGTCATTGCAGCAGGTGATTTGGGCTGTAGAGAGGAGACCTAAAAGTAGAAGTGGGTGTTAGGGTGTCTGTCTAGGCTGGCTGGTTTGGGGCATGCAGCCACAATGATGACCACAGGTGGATCTGTCACAGCTATTTCTAAGGCCAGGGCCCACAGGCAGAGGGTGGGGCTTCATAAATCTCAATTGGGGTTTTCAGATCAGCAAAATTAAATGCTGCCTCTCTCACAAATAAAGCAAAGGGAGCACAGAAAAGTCTCCTGCTGGCAGTATAGTTGTGCATGTTTCTATTTGATCTTTCTACTCATGAGCTCATTCATTCATTTATTCACTCAAAAACTATTAAACACTTGAAATGTACCAGGCACTGGGAATACAGGGATGAACATAACAGTAAAGTCCCTGCCTGAATGGAGGTTTACACCCTGATGGAATTAGATTTACAATAAACGTGCAAACATATAAACAAACAAGTCAACAAGCAAATAAAAATAGATAATTTCAGATGGGGTAAGTCCTCAGAAGAGAATAAAACAGAGTAATGAGATGGGAAGTGACAGGGGGGGTTGTTTTTTAGGGAGGCAGTGGAAGGCCATACCAGGTGACAGTTGAGCTGAAACATGAATGAGCAGGAGAAGCAGCTCTAAATGGCACTCAGCTTCTTTATTCTCCTTAGCCTGGCTCCACCTACCCACCAAGCCCACTATTCCAGGAATCTTCCCTGGCATTCCCAGCACATACTATTGCCTCCTTCTCAGAGCTCCCAGGCTGTGCCACCAGACAGTTCTTCCAGTGATGTGTGCATGTGTGTGGGCATGTGTGTATGTGCAATGTATGTGCATGCTCTACCCTTCGGCTAGACTCCAGGGCCCATGGATAAGCTAGCAGTGCATCCTGTGTATAACGTATAGCAGAAGGGTCCCAGTTCTTCCCTGGTCTTGGCCCAGATCCCTGTATGCAGCTGCTTACAGGGTTGATTAACCTGACTCTCCCACACATGCCTCGTCCTTTGAACATCCAGTATGAATGAGGAGTTGACAGCTGGACACTGCCTTGCCTGCAGCCTGATTCTTGTTCTGAGGCTCTATGAAATACACGAATGGCAATAGTGAGTGATTCTGCTTTCAGCATGCAAGTGAGAAGCCTGAGAAGGTATCCAGGGATGCCTATAAAGGGCCCTGGAAAAGAACATTCTAGAACTCCCCTACTGCCAACTTATGCAATAGCTTTCAGCCTCAGCTCCATCCCTTTCTCCTAGTCAGCCTGGACTAGGGATTTTTCTACAGTTGGATACTTGGCCAAGAGTTGGCCTTTTAGACAATGGTCTCATTCCCAAGGATCCTGAGTAATAGAGGCAGCAGTGTGGGCAGGGGTAAAGAGCCCAGTTGACATTTTCTATCTATCTATCTATCTATCTATCTATCTATCTATCTATCTATCTATCCATCTATCTATCTATCTATCCTGAGAAAGAATCTCACTCTGTCACCCAGGCTGGAGTGCAGTGGTATAATCTCAGCTCACAGCAACCTCCGCCTCCCAGGTTTAAGTGATTCTCATGCCTCAGCCTCCCGAGTAGCTGGGACTACAGGCATGTGCCACTCTGCCTGACTAATTTTTGTATTTTTAGTAGAGATGGGATTTCACCATGTTGGCCAGGCTGGTCTCGAACTCCTGACCTCAAGTGATCCACCCACCTTGGCCTCCCAAAGTGCTGAGATTATAGGCGTGAGCCACTGCTCCTGGCTCCAGTTGACATTTTCAACATGCACAGACATGTTAGTGCCTAACAGTCCCCTGAGCCTGCCAGTCTAGCCAGGCTTTGACTGAGGTGGTGAGAACAAAGCAAACTGAAGCACACAGCTCCCCAGGGGAGGAGATGAAAGGAGTCCATCAGGCTCCATGCAGCCCTTCAGCATTAAACACTGCACTGACCTCAGCTCTTGATCCAGACTCTGAGCTTTTCTCAAGGTGCCCCAGCCATGTCAAAGAGCCCAGTAGCCCACATCTTTGCAATCACCTTGCGTGAGTCAGGGAGATGGGATACAATCATAGGTGTGAGACCCAGGGAAAATTCACTTCAGCTCATCACCACTTCTGCAATAAGTCCTGAGGCTACAAAGAAATTGTGTCTGCCTCTAGAGCTACCATCTATATGAGAAGACAGACCTGGGGACCAACAATTCAGGCAGTTCAATGCACTCCTCTAACTGAAGGAAGTAGCAAGTGCACTGACATCCCAGACAGGCTGAGGAGTCTTCCTCAGGGGATGGGGGCAGGGACCAGGGAATTGAAGACAGAAGGACACCTCTGAGCTGGACCTTAAAGGATGAGTAGGACTTTGAGGAGAGAGCAAGAAGGGAAAGAGCACCTTAGGCACAGGGAACAGTATGAGCAAAGGCAAATAGCAGAGCATGGCGGTTAAGCAGAAGAACTTGAGCCAGAGTGTGAAGACTGGAATCAGACTCTGCCCCTTCCTAGCTGTGCCACGCTGGGCATGTTAACCTCTCTGTGCTGCAGCTTCTTCACCCCTAAACAAAACAATAATGATAGTACCAATTGGATAGGATAGGAGTGGAGATTTTAAAAGTTAATACACATAAAGAACTCAGAAGAGTATCTGGCACACAGTAAGCTCTATAGATGTACTAGCTGTTGTTGTCATCGACATTGTCTTTGGACAGCTGCCCAGTGTGGACTCAGTGAGGCTGCAGGTGTATGTGTGGTCAGATGTAAGACTGCAAAGGCAAACCAGCGTTAGACAGTGGAACAGTGAATCCATTGAGGATTTCAACCCTTCTCTCCCCTGGATGTATTTTCACAAGCAGGCCAGAGGTGCAGTTAAGAGGAGGCTTACATGTGCCCTTGTTGTGGACCCCTGGAAGGAAGCCCCTCAGAGTGGGAGTCCAGCTTTTCCCTGCTATGACCACTCAGCAGGCTCAGTCTACTCCAGAGACCACCGGAACAACCACAGATCCCCTTGCCTTGGTCACGAGGGCCTGAGAGAGAAAGCACAGATGGATTTGTCCAAACTGGACAGACTCTGGTGCATCTGAAGGAGAGCCTGGAGGCATGGTGGGGTGAGAGCGGAGAAATTGGGTGGGGTTAGAACCTGGCTACTGAAGGAAACCTGGAAACCTGAGGGCAGGATGGATTTTGGCCATTAGGAGCCAGTCAGTGGGTGAGCACCAATCAAGAAGTAGAAAATCTAGGATGGGGATCAGCAACCCTAGAGGGAGGCTTTGGCAAGAAGAGGACTGGATGCCAGGGCCCCAGCCAAGCGGCCTGGAGTTCAGCATGGACTTTGGCCTCAGAGGAGAAGCAAAGCACCTGCAATGCTTCCACTGAATGAGCGGGATGCTGGGGTGAAAGCAAAGAATACCCTTTGCTTAAACTTGTCCTTTTAATTGCCACTTCCCTACCTCTTGGGTGAAATCTTCGGCTGATCTCCAAATGTGGGCTGGTCACACCTTTATAATAAAGTCTTGTGGTCACTTTCAGGGCCCAAATTGTCTTGTTTCAGTAGTTAATATATCCAGTGCAGTGTAGTAGTTAAATCTCAAAGCTGTATTTAAAGTGACAGTTCTTCCCTCTCCTAAGCTTGAGCCTGCTTTGCGGGAGTGGAGGCAGAGGCAGGAGGGTGCAAGGTTGCTTCTCCATTCCTCTCCTTGCCCATTCTTCCCTCCACCTTTACCCCTCACCAGGCTGTCAGCAACTCCTCAGGGATAACAGGAAGAGGGAGAGAGAGAAAGGCCAGGCCTTACTGGACTGGCAGTGATTGGGATTCTCTCTGGGCTTGAGTAATGTACAGTGCTAACTCAAGGACTCTTCTTGGGAAAATTCCTTTTGAAGATGACTCCAGACTAGTTGTCTCCGTGAGTACACCTGACCTCTGGGCAACCTGGCCTCCACTTCACTCTGCTCTGTTGGTATCCCCAGTGCAGCCTCCTTCACCCCATCAGCTGAGCCTTGAGCTTTTGCCTTAAATAAGTGTCAGAAACCAGAACATTGTTCCCCCTATTTCCAAGGCACACATATAAAGCTCTCCAAGAGGTCCCCTCAAAGCCTTCTTCTCCTCTTGGCTTAAGGTGAGGGGGAGTGTACCTCCCTTCCCCATGGGGTGGTGGTGGACACACAGTTCACAGACAACTCTCTTTAATAAATCACACCCCCCCCATCCTCGCACATGCAAATGTGACCCTTTATATCTTTGAGATGGAGGGTGAGCTAAAATTCTCACCCTCCATCTCAAGGTGGAGGTGGGAAGGGTTTTGGCCACCCCTTCCCACCTGCAGGTCTACCTGAAGGGTTCAGCATACTGCCTGCCTCCCCTCTAGAGTGAGAGGTCCTGAGGGCAAGGATTTATTTGGCTCACTACTGTATTCTCAGATTCTTGAGCTGCACTTAACATTTAATTGGTGTGGTCGCAACATAATGGCCCACAAAATGTCCTAATATTCGGAACCTGTGAATATGTTAGGTGATATGGCAAAGGGGAATTAAATTTGCAGGTGGAATTAAAGTTGCTAACCCTCTGACCTTGAGAAGGAGAGAATATCCTGGATTTTTTCAGGGGGTGCCCAATGTAATCATTAGGGTCCTTATATGTAGAAGACGGGGGCGGAAGATCAGTCAGAGAGAAATTTGAAGACGCAGCGCTGCTGGCTTTGAAGATGGAAAGAGGCCACCAGCCAAGGAATGCAGCCTCTAGACGCTGCAAAAGACAAGAAAATGGATTCTCCTTTATACTCTCCAGAAAGAAATGCAGCCCTGCTAACCCCTTAATTTTAGCTCAGGGAGACTCATTTAGAACTTTCGACCTCCAGAACTGTAAGAAAATACACTACATGCGTGTCAATTTGTTAAAGAAGTCGCAGAAAACTACTACAATTAATGCTCAATAAATGTTGGTTGCATCATGAAACTACATTGAATCAGAAGGTTGCTTAATGCATGTGGAATTTGAACAAAGGAAGGACAAAAATCTGCAGGGCTGTATCCTCCAGGCTCTGCTGAGTCAGCTGAATCATCCATGGACGCCCCTTTCTGCTCACCTCTGTAGCCACGTCAGCCGTGCTCGGAGGTGTAGCCCATGGACAAACTTCTCCCTTTCAAGTCTTCCTGCATATCACTCCCTTCTGCAATTTTGTTGTTGTTTCAAAATTATAGATGTAATATATGCACCTATCATTTTTTTCTTGCAATTTAGATGAATATTATAGAGTTTTATAAACATGAAAATAGATGTCCCCCATCTCCTAACCCTTCATTTCTGATCTTCAGAGGTAAATTACTGCTTTCTGTGGATCCTTTAACACTTTTTTTCACCTATATAACAGTATACATTTACATAATTATTTGTGTCCACACACACACAAAGTATTTTGACACAGAATAAATCACACTGTAGATGTTGTTCTACAACTTGCTTTGTTCACGTAACACTGTATCTTGGATATCTTCTTCTATTAGCACATACAGGTTCACTTCATTCTTTTTAATGGTTGCATGCTAATCCATTGTTTGCTATCATCTGTGTAACCACTGCCATAGTGGCATTTAGGTGCCTTGGTGTACAATCTAACAGATTCTTTAATATTTAATTACATTCTTTCAAGACCACATACTCACAGGCATTTTGTGACTTTCAAAGGCCCTAAGTGCTCATTTCTGGAGTTTCTACCCTACACCACATCAAACATATTTAAATATACCCACATCCCACATCAAATATAAATTTTTGCTGTAAAAATTGAAGGGATTTTTATGATTTTGCTTTTAAAATAATTTGGCTCTGAGTAACTATTTAACCTGCAAATGGCTTTTAAGTGTAATGACATTTTTATGAATATTAAATTTAACAATTAATGAAGGTGACATAATGCTATACTTCATAGACATTTACATAAACACATTAATTTTGATTTTGCTGCTTTCTTTTTGCATTTTGAAGTCAATAGTTTCCTTTTTCATGCCTCATATTTTTCAGGACTTTGAGAAGCTTGTAATCCCTAGAGGAGATGACTAGAGTACCCAAGGGGTGCAATAGCTCTGTGCACACGACCCCTTTCTGGATGCCTGGGTTTACTCTTGAGGTGAGTAGGTGAGAGAGCTGGGGTGTGCTCAGGACTGGCTCCCCAGGGTCCCCAAGGGTGTTTCCCAACGTAGCTTGAGGCAGCAGAGCAGGGTGTGAAACTGGAATGGATCATAAAGAGAAGCTGGCCACAGCTAAGGAGACTAAGGGACATCACCCGGGATTGGTCTTTCATGAAGGAACAAGATAAGTCAGGACTTGGGTGTCCCCAAATTCCTCATGCACATATTCTAAGACTGTTGTCTCTCAGAGGCTTGATTTTATTTGTTGTTACAGGGAGAGTTTCCCTTGTTCACCTCTCAAAAAGTGGCCAAATCTTCAGGGTCTGGAGGTCTCTAACTCTGCTCTGATGCTCTGACTGCCCTAAAATTGGAGCAGGCGATTGATTGCTTATGCAGAGCTGGTAATGGGCAAATGAGGGGTCTCCATCAGGAGGCAAATTTCCCCATCTGCATTGCTGCATGTGAAAATGTCATACTGATCAGAGCAGTAAATGCTCAGGAGGGAAGGGCAACATAATGACAGAGACAATTTGGCATCTCATTTAATTTCCTCACACAAAAAATTAACATTTTTGGAAAGACTGACTTTCTCCATGGAAATTCCTCTCCAATGTAAGCACTTGCTCAATGATGGGCTATTATAAATGCTTATGATCATGAGGATGAGATTTCTATAGCATCTGATGCTGTTATTACTTTGAATGAAATCACTGTGAGGACAATTTCAGGTCCCACAAGAAGCTCTTAGCTTTAAGAAGTCCCTGTGGATCAGAACACAATTTCCATAGCTCAGTAACACAGACAGTGAAGAATTCAGGGCAGAGTCACCGGGCAGGGGCGCAGGGAGGTGGAGGGTGTGGGATGCTGTGTGACCGAGGAAACACAGCAATGGGTCTAGACTAAGGCTTATAACTTTTGGCTCCTGGATTATCCCATCTGGGATAGGAAGGAGCTCACAATTTCAGGCACATACAGTATTTCCCTAGTTTAATCCTAACAGACTCTGTGGGGCTCTCCGGGAGCCTCCTGCTAGGGTCCACTTGTGCCTACATATTATTTTTCTTGGCAACCATCAATGTCCTTCCTGTTTCTCCTCTCCACTCTAGGTCACTATGGGATGACTTCTGATACTCACAATAGCAAACTAGTCAGTTCTTGCAGCAATACTGAAGATACCAGTGCTTCAATCAGAAGAACTGCCAACTCTAGATCAAGTTAATGCCACCCAACATCAAGGGTATCTACGTTGGTGTTTTCTCCCTGTGGGAGAGAATGCTGTGGTCTTCCATTATCATTTTTTTTCTTATTAAAAATCTTCAACTTTTAGTTAGACATATTGCCATCCAGTGAAAAGATCCTACTTCCCAGTAGTCCTTGCAGCTACAAGTAGCTTTGAAAGTAAGTTCTGACCAATAGAATTGAAGTAGAAATGCAATATGGAACTTCAAAGACATCTTAAAACAATGAAGATACAGCCTTTCACTTCCTTTTCCCCTCCTTCTTACTTTGTTTGGAATGCAGGTGTGATGGTTGGAGCTCCAGCAGCCCTCCTAGACCATGAGATGGCCTCGAGAATGGAAGTCACCTACTGAGAATGACAGGGTCTTGCTCCATAATGACACCATGGAACCACCACACAAGTTTGTTTAAGCCACTTTCATTTTGGGTCTTTATATGTAGTTGAACCTTATACTGATACATACTTGTTGCTGTAAAAAGTCCTGGTTCCAAAGCTTCTAGAAACCATACCGCAAAAGCACTGTGAAGTTGTTCACTCTCCATGAAAGTCCTTTCACCCTGTACCCAGACAGGGGTTCATGAAGTTGAATGGCACTGAGCAATAGATGAGTCACTCTGCTAGGAGCTCCCCCTTCTCATATCGCCCTGTGGACCACTCACCACTTTATGCATCTCACCCATTCTTTCCTTGGGGTGACTCACTTCCCAATAGGCTCCTCTGTCTCCCATCAAAATAGATCTCTAGTGAACCAGTCTCTGTATTCATTCGACTATGCTTTAATTTTGGGGTGAATACTATTCATTATAAAGCTGCAAGTTTTGCTGTACTCTTTCCCCTGTAAAATACATGCAAATCCTACCTAATTTCTGGCCCTCATTCAAGATGCCTTTCTTGGAAAGACCAGGAGAGGGTTAGACTTCTTGCAGGCATGCTGGTCTTCAGTTGGAATCCCAGGACATAGAGCACTCACGTCATAATGAAGGGTATGACCGCATGTGTGTCACTTTCTCCTGTTGTGATCAGACCTTGGGTTAGTAAGTGCTCCTCGGTAGTAACTGTGATAGTTAATATTTGCTCATCATGTAATTTCTCCTCCATCTTTGTGAGAGGAATATAGCCTCCCACCCCCTTGACGATGGGACTTGTTTGACCAACAGAATCTGGGTAGCAATGAATGAGGTCCAAGTGTTAAGATGAGATGCCTTAACACTTTTCTGCTTGGCTCTCTGGGAACATTCAACTTACATGGTGAGAACATTCTGAGCTCCAGAATAAGATACATGGGGCAGGATTTCTTCAGTTGACCTACAGACCTAGGGTCTGAAGCAAGGGCACTCCAACTAACCTACAGACCCGCAGCTTGAAAATAGGTGCAACTCCAAATAAAAGTAATAAATATATACTCCTCCCTTACAATGGCTCTAGTTCCACCAGTTATACCAACCAGTGACTCCTGTTTTCAGCTACTACATTTGTGGGGGTTTGGATGTAGCAAGATTTCAGGAAAAGCTTAGCCAATACAGTGAGAAGTCTCTCTTATGCCTTATAGCAGCTCTCAAGTCCTTGGGTGGAAAGAGACCTTCAAAATCCACTGGATGTGAATTCAGACCTATAAATAAGGACAGACCAGGCCCTGGCCACTCTCTGGCATTCTCTGTCTCTTGGTTTCTCTCTTTCCTGAATGAGAAGAGGGGTGGCTCCAAAACCCACCCAGAGAAGAGTCTCTTCCCTCTGATTTGCTGCTGTCTCCTTCCAAGACCCAGTGTCCCATGTTCTCTCACCAGCGGTAGATTATTTTCAAACCACCCTCCAAAATGCAGCCAGAGATGTCTTCTGAGTGTTTCCTGAGAACCTCCTATCTGATCATGTCAGTCCCGTGCTTGCAACCCTCCAGTGTCTCTCCACAAGTATTTAGTGAAAGTTTCCATGTCTTAAGGCACAGGGCTCTTCATGATCTAGATCTTGCCAGCTCTTACTACTGTTCCCCTCACCCACCGGCCCCTCCAATTCCAGGTCTTGCCAGCTCTTACTACTGTTAGGTCTTGCCAGCTTGGTCTTGCCAGCTCTTGCTATTGTCCCCCTCACTTCACTGGCCCCTCCAATTCCAGAGAGCTCCTCACACTTTCCAGAAGGCATCATTCTGCTCTCTGTCTCCACACTGGTGCATAAGCCATTTCCATGGCTTGAATGCTGTTCCCTTATTCGCTGGGGTGTGACTATCTCAAGGTGACAGTGATGTGATTGATGGAAAGATGCCAACAGCCACAGGAAAAGGAAACACGTTCCTTTAATATAAAGTAGAAGATACAACTAACTACGCACAGACCGATTCACAGAGCCAGGGGTACAGAAACAGGCACAGTCCAAGACAGTGTTAGTTAGGATACAGTTTGGCAGCTGTAGCAGAGAGAACTGAATTCCTAATGCATCCTTCAAAACCCAGCTCGAGCCTCCCTAAAGCCTCCTTTGGTTTGCTCTGTGGCTCACTGCCCAAGGCCTGATTTAGAAGCCCGTTACTGGGCTCTTCAGGGTCTTATCACATTATCGCCGCACTGGTCTAACCAGGTTCAAGAGCCGTTCTGGGATCTCCAGGAGGGCAAGTAACCAATCATGTGCTCTGTCATTCCCCAGACAGCACCTGGCACGTTGCAGGTGTTCAATGCTTACTTAGTGAGCACCTGGGCTGCTTGAGATGGGCATGGGAAAGGAAGCAGCACACTTGGCTGTTGTGTGCTGTGACCTGGATAAGAGGTGCTTTCCATAGAATTGTGGAATTAGACTTGGCCTCTCTAAACTGCCTTCCTACCTCTGGGCTTCTCTCCATAATGCAGCCAAAGCGATTTTCTACTGCACAGAGCTGGCCATGCCACTCTCCTTAAAAACCTTCCAAGAGCCCTCACTGCTCTGAGGCCAGCGGCTGAAGCCTTCAATGTGGCTTACAAACAAAGGTTGCCATATTTAACAAATAGAAATCTAGGACACCCATTTATATTTGAATTTTAGATAAACCTCAATTCTTTTAGCATAAGTATAACTCATGCAATATTTGAGATATACTAAAAATAAACTTGTTGTTTATATGAAATTCAAACTGAGCATCTCAAATTTTATCTGGCAACCCTGTTTACTTTGTCTATGTTCCTGCTTTTTTTCTGCAGCATCCTCTCTCCCTAAGCATCTGCCTCAGACCTACTAAACCTCTTTCTTCCTCTGGGCTTTTTACCACGGCACTTCTGTGAGGGTTAAATGACTTAACACATGTCAGACACTTAGAACAGTCCCTGTCCTAAGGGACTTACCTGGCTCATGGTGGAAGATGTTGAAGTTTCACTGTGATTGCTGTTGCCCACTCCGACGGGCACACCCACCCCAGTCCCACTGCCCCACTTGGCCAGATTAACTCTCACCCATTCTATAGCAAAGTGGTGATCTCAGATTATCAGTCTCTTCTTTGGGACTCCTCATCCAATCGTTCCTTGGATGAGACTGGACGTCCTTGGTGTATGCTCCCAAATGCCTTGTACTTCCCCTGCTGCAGCTCTTATGTCACTTGGTCATGTTTTCTTAGTGAGCTTTCCTACTAGACTGTAATGCTTGCAGAGAAAGAAATCTCTATATTGCTCGTGTCTCTGCCCTCGGTGCCCTGCAGAGTGCCTGGGGAAAGAGGTGGCATTTAGTAAATACTGAATGAATACACAGCCCCCTACAGCCCCTCTATTACTTAGGAGCTGGTTTCCTAAAGAACTCAACCTCTTTGTGGTCAAGGTCAAGAGAGATTCTAACATTGCCCAGCTGAAGTGCCCATTCCACTTGGGGTGCTCAGTCCTGGTCCTGAGAAAAGAGGCAGACAAGCACAGTTTCTGTTTCAGTTCTGTCTTACCACCTGCAAACCATGTGTATGGTATCAGGCAGGTTGCTTCTCTCCCCTGAATTCTGGTGCCCTTATCTGAGATCTGGAGTCAATAAAATCCATCTGGACAGGCTTTGGGGGAGAATTAGCTATGAGGTGATGCTATGCTTGCAAAAAGACCTGGCACAAGCAGGGACTCGGCAAATGTGAGTCCCCGCTATGGGCTAACTAGGGCCTCCTTCAGAGAAAATAAAAAGTTTGGAATCATGTGACCAATATCTGGTCAGTTTGCATAAGGCGGTGTATTTTGGTTTCAGATCAGAATCAGAAAACCCTACACTTTAAAGATGAGACGGGAAAAAAGGCGAAGGGAGAGAGGCCACGTCTGAAGACTTGAGAGAGAAAAAAAGGGGCCTAGAAGCAGCAGATCAATCATCAAGGTGAAAACTTAAGAGACGATTGATTTTCCTCCTTGATGTCCACGTTTCAAGGGCCTTGTTGGGCTCCTCCTGGGAAATCGACTGTGAGTCTCATCTGCCACGGAAAGACATTTCCTCTATTTCCAATAATTCTCAGAATCCAGGCAGGGAGCAAACACCAGGGTCTCTGGAGATCAGCAGCTTGACCTCAGGGCCACCCTGACTCTCTTTCCCCATAGCCCAGAGACTGTCCAGAGTGCTGCACCTGGAGTCACTGCCCCTGAGTTCAACCCAGCTGCCCTGGCTGTGTGGTCTTGCGAGAGTCGATTCACCTTCCTGACTGACAATTGCTAGAAAAGCTTCAGGGTCTTGATGGTCAGAGATAAATGGACAGGATGGGGAGGAGCCAGATGATAGGAATAAGGTGTGTCTTTGGGGAGCTGGTTAGCCAATGTTTTCCAGGGTGGAGTTCAAGAAACAAGCAAGGTAAGAGTAGTGGAGCCAGGCACGGCATGAGGAAAGAGTGGACAAGATAGAAAGGTCTGCAGTGCTTGCTAGGAGCTGGGGAAGGCACCTACATGGTGCAGCGTCCAAATCTGTTTAAAAGTCCAGGGTCAAGGTTGACCTCTGTAGCTCTAACCTTGTTAGGATGGCGTGAGGATTACATGTGGTAATGGATGGAAAGCCCTGCCACTCAGGGCTTGATGAATGGGCTGAGTCAGAAGGAGAATATGAATCAGGCGAAGGACAAAATAATACAATCTGGTTCCTCTTCCCTGTCCACACAGCACCTGCAAGCAGCACCTAACCCTGTTTCCTAGCCCTAGGTGCCTTGTCTGTGGGCACCTCTCAGCTCAGCCTCTGGGGATGCCCTCCTGGCCCTGGGGTCTTGTGTGCCCTCCCAAAGGGACTGAGCTACTGGGGAGTAGCCCACCCAGGTTCTACTTCCTTACTGCCCCTGCCCAAGTCTGAACAGGTCCATACTATTGTCCCTTACACCAGATCTGGCCTCCTCTGTGACTCATCAGGTAACTCAGAAGCTCACAAGCCTGTACCCTTCTCAAATGGCCTAATGGTGGAGGTTTACCTGCCCCTCCCTATCCCAACCCCACCTGGCCATGACCTTCATTCAAGCCTTACCACTGACCCCTAGACTTGGCTGCAGCCCTCCTCACAGCCCTCCCCAATGCCAGACCCTCCCTCTCCCGAGTCCATTCTTTTCATAAGCACCTGAGAAGTCTAAAACATAAGTAAAATTTTATCGCTCTCCCGCTTACAGAAACAGAAACAAAGAACAAAAATATTTTTCTTTTGTCTCCCATCACCTATACAGGAATGCTTTTTGTTAGTGTGGGATTTTTGTTTTGTTTGTTTGGAGTTCTTTTTGTGAATCTGGTATACAAAGGGTCAAGTTAATCAGGGTCAAATACTCCTTGGTCTGTGAGGGACTAATGTCAGGATCTTTCTGACTGATGTGTATCCTCTTTTGTCACTATTCTTCTCCCTATCATAGGCAGCCACACACATGTGTTGTATGGGTACCCTTGAGTTTGTACGAATCTTTGGAAAATAAGAATTGTTTTCATCTGCATAAGCAATACTGTGTTAAGACCTTGACGTGTTTCTTATTTTTTCATTCACCGTGTTAACTTCTGTCCCTGTTGGTGCACATACACTTAGTTCCATCACTTCCACTGCCTTGCAAGGACACTAAACTCACCTCCAGCTCTCTCCCTGACAAATAGCACATGCCATGCATATTATTGTACATGTCCCCTTTGGATTGGTGTGAGAATTTCCATGTGGGATTGCGGGTTCATAGGGCATCCTGAGTTTTCTCTGCAATGTCACTGCACCAGTCCACACCCCACCAGCCCGAACTCCACCACCATCTGCTCCCTTATTGTCTCTCCAGCCCCATTTTCTGCCACCCCCACCTGAAGTTCCCATTCACTGACATGCTCACTAATTCAATGAAGGTGAGTGTTTTTGAAACCCATCTAGCCCAATCCTCTTGTTTTACAGACTAGGACTCTAGGGCCCAGAGAGGGGACATGAGTGACCCAAGTTCCCAAAGCTTAGAAAGGCTTACGTAGAGGAGCCCCTGTCTCTTGATAAATCAAGTTTCTTTTCATGTTACTCAAAAGCCAAAGTTTTCTTCCACTTTTCAGAAGCAGAAAAGAGAGTTCCAGAGACATACAGTTACAAACTTTGGGTCACATGGAACATTAGAAGGAAAGGGGAAAATTGTGGCTCATTTGTCCCTGAAATTACCTTCTTCCCTGATGTGTAAGGGTAAGCAAGGGCTGCAGGCACCTACAGGGTAAGAAAGGGCTGGATGCTAATGTCAGAGGAAGCTGGGGGATTGTGCTGCATTTGGGCTCACCTCATGTCACGCAAAGCAGCAACATCCAGGATCAGATGGCCCACACCACTGCACTCACCTGGCCCCAGTACCAGCCTCTGAGGCCTGGGTGATCTGATGGGCCTTTCCTCACAGCCTGATCCTTGTGAGGATTCAGCTAGGGATAGTACCTTTAGAGCAAAGTTTGTTTCCATGTAGTTGTGAATTATCCCCACAAATCAAAGTTGGTTTGGGAAACCCAAGGCACAACTTAAGTCAGGTTAAGCTTATAAAATTGTTTGGGGACAACAGTAATAGAAACAAGCAGGCTCTTTAATACATTTAAAATGAAGTCATTGCATTTTTCATGGGGTTTTCATTTCCTGTTCCTCCTCTGCCTCCGGGGCATCAATCCCACACTGAGAAAATGTCTGGGAAGCAGAGGCTAGAGTGGAGATGAAAGTGATATTGTGGCTGGCTTCCCCAGGGTGCCTCTTCAGTCAGATCTACCCACAGGGGGCCCTACAGCTTACTTAGTGAGCACCTGGGCTGCTTGAGATGGTCATGGGAAAGGAAGCAGCACACTTGGCTGTTGTGTGCTATGACCTGGATAACAGGTGCTTTCCATAGAATTGTGGAATTAGACTTGTGCTCTCTAAACTACCTCCCTACCTCTGGGCTTACCCACACTGAGTAAAAAAGGGAATTACTCATTTGGACTTGGGACCACTGGGTGCCCACCATCTTGCATGCCTAGACTGTATCAATTTTCAGCATCTGCAAGGAGAGCCAGGGCGTTTGTCTTCTTTGGTGCCTGTTCTTTATGCAAGAGCAACCATATTCTACCTCCACACCTCCACCTCCACTTAGCTCCCCAAATCCACTCACAAGTTACAGGCAATTTAATAGGCAGATCTAATCTCACCAAGATTTCAAAGTCATCCAGTCAATGCATCCCAGCTCTGCTTTTCTCTGCCTGTCCACGGCCTGCTCTTCTTCTTCCTCCTCCCAAGCTGTGCCACAGCAAAAACCTGTCAGAGAGGAGTCAGAGGTTCTCCCCTGTTTAGCTTTGGCTCGTTTCATTGGAATTCTTAATGGAAGAATGCAAAGTCTTTTTATAGTCTCCGATAAAATGTAGAGGCTAATGGTTGACAGTGTGGGCTTTGGAGCCAGGAAGCCCAGATTTTTACTAGCTGTGTGAATCTGGGTAAGTTATTTAACCTCTCAGTGCCTAGATTCCCCAGCTAACAAAATGGGAGTACTAATATATACCTACCTATTAGCAGTACTTCCCTCACAGGCTTGACTGTGGCACTTAAATGTGTTAATGCCTAT
Source organism: Theropithecus gelada (assembly GCF_003255815.1). Taxonomy (NCBI): domain Eukaryota; kingdom Metazoa; phylum Chordata; class Mammalia; order Primates; family Cercopithecidae; genus Theropithecus; species Theropithecus gelada. The sequence continues at coordinate 62,001,531 of NC_037668.1, read as the reverse complement.
AGTAATATGCTAAGAACACGCCTGGTTTGTGGGAAGTGTGAGGTTAAGTGTTAGCTACAATGAGGATGATTGATGAGGAGGAGGAGGATAAGCAGATACAGAAGGCAAAGAAATATGTAAATTGATTGAATTGATAAGCTCTGTACCATCTTCTCCACATTGTTCTTGGAGCTCAGAGATTCTACACATGTGCAAAAGAGCCTCCAGAGAACCAGTACTAAGCTGGCCAGAGTGAGTAATTTCCCTGCTGAGGTTGATGATGGATAGATATTCTAGACATATTGGAGGGTGGCACTCATGAGCAGTTATCTGACACCAGACTGTTGCCAAGATGGCTGGGGCTTTGCCGTCTCAGGACAGAGAATTAGCATCCTCCACCCCACAAGGTGCTGTAGTCTCTTGCTACTCAAAGTGTGGTCCAAGGATGAAGGACATGAGTGTCCTCTGGAAGTTTCTCCAACACGCAGAACCTCAGGTCTGTCCCAGGTCTGTTTAATCAAAATCTGCATTTTAATAAGAGCCCCAGGCGATTTCTGTGCACACTAAAGTTCGAAAAGTGCTCTTGTCATCCAAACGCAGAGGAATGGATGTGGTGACCTTCCCTTTCTGCCCCCACTGGACTGCATGAGCTGCATAGGCAGGGACGGTGTCTGTTTCATTCCCCACTGTGTCCTCAGTATTGGGCTTCATTCCTATCACACAGGGAGCATTTGTAAATGCTTGGTAGTAGATGGATGCATAAGAAACTGAACAGGTGAATGAGTGAGTGCATGACAGCAGGCTCAGAAGCCCAGTGTCCTGGTTTCAGGTCCTTGGTGAATAGCGCTGGCATATCCCAGCAGAAGGCAAAATGGGTGGACCAGACAACCACCTCTGCAGCACCGAATTCACTGTCAACATTGAGCAAGACTGACTCAAGAGATGAGACTTTCAGTAGTGTGCAGCAGGGTAGAGCTAGGTCACGCAGGAACTGACCTTGTGTCTACCACATGTCCCTGCTCTCATACTCAAGTGGCCCTGGCAAAGAAGGAAATCAGGTCAGTCTGACATGACTTATTCTAAATGCACCCAGGCAGACCAATAGTGAGCCTCGCATCCTTGGCTGGGCACTCACAGTCCAGTCCCTACAGACACTGGATACCCTTTTCTGGGTTGAGACAATGGTGTATAGAACTTGCCCCCTGTGATGATTGAAAATGTGAATGACATTTACCTGTTCCCAGACTTCCAGTCACTACCAGACTTGCATGATTCCTTAAATATGAACAAACTGTGGCTGCATAACCACCTTTGCGAGTGTTTTAATTACCCTAGTATGTGGCTTGTCTGGGCCAATAGGCAAGGGACAAATAGGGTAGCTCAGTGTTTGATTGTGGCACCCTCTTCCTCCCCTTTTGGATGTCTTTTATCCCTACCAATCTTTATTCCAACCAGCACAGTCTAAAGATTATGCTAAAGATCTGCCCAAAGATATTAGGGGCTGTTTGTAATCACCTCAAAGCCTTAGAAGATCTATGGGTAGCTCAGAGAGACCCCCACTCTTCAGGAATTTCTTTGTCTTACTCCCAGCCAGCCATTCCTCCTGTGATCACTCAACTACAGATCTTTAAGAATGGAGCAAAATGGGATGTGATCAAGATTTCAGGACAAACAGATCAGGGCTTGGATCCCAGCTAGTGAGGGGCAGACAGCAGGGGAGAGCAGCTGAACACAAGGGGATTCACTTGTGAAGTGTGAGAGTCCTCCTTTCCTCTTACCTTCCCATCCTGTTCTGCAAGTCTCCCCTGCACTGCCTTGAAGCAAACCATTCTTGCTCAGCCTTTGTCCATGTGAGCTGGTAAGGGTGGCAGACAGGGTGATTGCCAACCCTCAATATCCATTCCCACCCCGCTTCCCTCCTTTTCAGTGGAGCCCCCATTTTGTTGGATATCCACCTTCCCCAACTTGCCCATGTGCCTTCGAGGAAGTGGACACAACCCTGAGTGGTGCATCCTGATGAGTCTAAACTAATCCCATCCCCATTGCCAATGATTGGGAATCAACTCTGGGCAGTAACCTGGGAAGAACATCTGCAGGATTGCTTCTAGGAGAGATCTACCCACTCTTAAAAGGACACCCAAATAAGAGATGGTGTTGCCTTTTTCTCAGTGTCAATAAGTCTAGATATGATGATTGGAAATGGTTGTAGGACTCTGGGGAAAATCAGACTTCAGACAAAGCCAAGATATCATGGATGGCAGAGAGAAAATACAAAAAGAGCCTGGGTCCTCCTCGATGCCATCTGTGGGCTTTTGAATTAATCAACCCCAGAGCTTCCCTGCCTCTGGCCTGATTGTAATATGAGGTAATAAATCTTCCTATTGTCTGGGGTTGTAAAGTTGGGTTTGCTGCAGCTAAAAAAGAAAAAGCAAAATGTGTGATTACATGTAGACGGTCTCAGGAGGAGCTGGGATGTTTCTGTCTCCTTTGTGGTGATTGAACTAAAGAGGAACCTAGTCTTCAGTCTGAGGCTTTAGCCTCCTGTAAACACACACACATGCTTCATGGACACACATGCTTCATGAACACGCACACACATGCATGTCAACAGCCACCAAGAAATGGAAGCAATTATGTGAATATTCCTAAGAGAAGAACCTAGCTATGTTTCAAGCTTAAAGTACAAGGGCCCAGTTTTGTTCAGGTCAGGGAAATGAAGCACCACCAGGTGGGACTGGATGAGAGCAAGCCAATTAAATTGTGACATTTATTAGTATCTTGTCCTTGAGCACATGGCCTAATAGTTGCAAGTTTGTCCAGGAGAGGACTTCTGAAACCATAATTCTGTTGCTAAAACTAAAACTCCTCATTTTAATGCTAAATGGTCCTTCTTCTATTCAGAGCCTATTATATAATTCAAGAGATAAAGCCTGATGCATATAGTTCTTGTGAATATGAAGATGATGGAGCCAAGCCTGCTAGGTTCAGCCTTGCCCAGGCCAACCTACTGTTGTCCAGGGGTAACCCTCTCATCCACCCCTCTTCAGCCTTGCAAAAGCCACAACCTTGCACCTTGTCTCAGGTGGGGTTCTCAGGGAAACAGACTCTGAGATGGAAATTTGCATACAGGGCCTTTATTGTGCAGAGTATGGGGAGAGGGAGTGGTTTCAAGAACATCTGGAAGGGGACAAATGAGGGAAACAGGACTGGGCAGAGAGAGAGGTTGAGTTGGGATGTAGTAGTTGTAATGGAGACCTCAGAAGATTCCACAGCGTGCGCTGGAGCTGGGTGGCCCTTCAGAGTTGTCCTGGATTAAGGTAAGCGGGGTGGGCTTTTGATTCTACTCATAGACCAGTTGTAGGATGTGGGCTGTCCCCAGGGAACGTAAATAACCTGGGCCAGGCAGTACCCTTTGGGGGAAGAAGGGAAAATCTAGGGAGGGAAATGTAAGCTGTCGGCAGTTAACATTCTTGACCACTTGGGAAGTAAGTGCCTTGGCCGTGTCCTGTAGAGGGTTCTGCGTGGTACACCACAGTGTCTCCTACATGTCTGGTACAGACATCGGAAAGACTGAGCAGCAAGGCTGTCTTACTCCCTTCTTTTCCCAGCAAGTCCCGGAATGCACATTGTAGGCACTTTGTAAATATTATTGGATAAATAGCCATGGACTCCAGGGACCCAACTAAGGCAAAGATATCCCCACCCCGTCTTCAGTTTACAACTCCGTTCAAATAAATCACTGTTATCTCTAGAACTAGCAGGTATTGTTTACACCCATAGATTGGCTTCAAACCAGGGGAGAAAGGGTGATACAGCATTGGGAAAGTTTCTTAACTATTTCGGAAAGTAATTAAAGTTATAGCCATTACAGCTTTACTGCATAACAAGCAACATAATAATTTCAGGTGGTTAAAGGGTTAAATAAAAAGGAATTTAAACCATAAAAGAATGAGCAGAACATTCTAGGAGAATGTTTATATCAACTTGGGGTGGTTAGGCCTTTCTACACATTACTAAGCATTCAAGCATTTCTAAGCAAAAACAATAAAGGAAAAGATTGATGAATTTGATTACTTAAAAACAAAATCCTCACTGGGTTAAAAAACACCACAAGCAAAATTAAAAGGCAAATGAGGCACTGGGGAAAATTTAATAAACATATGTTATAGACAAAAGGTTGATGTACAAGAAGAGTTCTCAGAAGTCAAAAAGGAAAAGATAAGCACCCCCATAAAAAATAGGCAATTGACATCAATAGGCAATTCACGAAAGAAAAATTACAGATAGACAATACACACATGAGAAAAAATTTAATCTCACTGGAAACAAAGATATGCAAATTAAATCAACAATAAGTATAGGGAATTGGACATTCTTGTACACTGCTGGTGGGAGCTTAAATTGGTATAACCTTTTCAGAGGGCAATTTGGCAATATCTATCAAAAGCCTTAAAAATGTGTATCCGTACCCTTGACTCAGCAATTTTACTTTTAGGAATTTGTCTTAATGATCAAGAGGAATATATGTGCAATTATGTATGTATAAGTATATTCAATAAAGCATCATTCATGTTAATGAAAACTAAAAATAACCTGCATATCCAAGCATAGGCAGTTGGCTAAATAAATTATGGAATATCCATAATATGGAATGCTATGGAATAATTAAAACGAAGTTGTAGAAGAATATTTACTGACATAAGAGAATATAACGTATGGCTGAGTGAAGAAAGACAGGCTATAAAACAATATAGATGACACTATGAATGTGTGTGTGTGTATACCTAGAAATGCATTTTCCAAATGTTAACTTGATTTTTCACTTGGCAGTGGGTTACTGATTTTTATTTCCTTTGTGTTTTCCTGTGTGCAGTCCAAATTTTCTAAATTAACCAAGATTTACTTTGTATTTAGAAAGTAAAGTGCCGAAATAATAGGATTTGGCAGAATTAGCAAAAATAATGTAATTATTAGTATTATTCACATCAGGACTAGACCCTCAACTCCAAGAGGAGCCAGACTTGGATCCTTCTCACGTTTGAAACTGAGGACTGATAGCCAGAGAGGAACTCACCTGAGTACCACAGAAGACTCCCAGCATGAAGTAATTGTTAGTATGAGACCATCTGTTGTTTGAGGACAGGGATGAGTCCTGGGCATCTCTGCAATTAGCACAGGACAGGCAATGAGCTGAATGAAGGTATGAATGAGCAGCATAATTAGTAAGTCTGCCTTTTAACCTCACATCTCTCATGCAAAACTTACTGCACGGGAAAAGAAAAGCCCCACTCCTTGCTCCCAGAAGAGTCAACAGGATGTTCTTGTCATCAAGAACACCTGACTCAGAGCAGAGACTGTGGTCCTACAAAGAAAACCTTCCACCTCAGTTTTCTCCCTCCTGTCTGTCCCTCCCTCTGGATCTTGCTAAATTTTCCCTCCAAAAACTTTCTGTCAACTTCAAGGTAGAGATGGTTGGCTGCCCTACATGATGATGTTTTGAATTATCTTGCGCCCAAGGCACAACTGTATGGAACTCCTAGGACCTTAAACATAGACCATGCTTATTTAGCTTTCCTGCTGGAAGAGATGGCAACACTGTAGTTAAGCTTGGGTGGATGGATGGATGGATGGATAGATGGGTGGATATTAGGTAGGTTATCTAAAAGCAGGGGCTAGAACAGGTACTAGAAAGCACCAGAAACTGGAAGTAGGAAAGGGCTGGAAGTGACTGAGAATGTTGACCAGTAAGAACAAAGGTATTCTCTGCTATTACTCGCCCCCACCAACCACCCAACTCCCACATGTCGGCCCATCCTCTTCTTCAGGACTGAGGGACACCCCGCTCATACATAGCCCTGGTGGCTCCCACAGCCCATGTTTATTGCATGGAGAAGCTATGAAAGTCTAGCAAACTGCCTATTTTCTTATTTCTCTCCCCACCTAGACAGTAAGGTCCCCTGAAGGCAGTGATTTGGTTTCAGTCAGTTTTCCTTCAATTGAAGGTTAAAGAAAGCCCAATCCAAACTGGATGGAGTGGAAGGAAATCTATAGCTCTTATAACTCTTAAGTTCCAGGAAATAGGACTTGCCTCAGGTGCAGTTTGGTGCAGAGGCTCAAGGAATTTCACCATGCGTGTCCTGGTTTCTTTTTCTATCTCTGTACTTTTGTCTTCAAGGTTGGCTCTTTTCTCAGACAAGAATGCCCCTTGTAGTAGGAAGAGGGTTGTAGCAGTTCTAGCAGTCACACCCTCTTTGCTTCTAGCCTAGCCAAGGAAACATCTCAGATTCCCCAAGAAAGATTCATTGTACCTACAGGTTCTGATCAGACCTTATGCTCCTCCCAGATTCAATCACCACGGCCAGTAGAAAGCCACAGTGATTGATTTAAGTTTAGACTAGTTAAGGGGATGGTCGTCCAGAGAGAAGCAACCAGAAGAGGAGTGAGGATGCGGAGTGGCACAAGGAACAGATGCCTCTAGCAGACCATGTCCTCTTCAATACGAGCTCCTACCACCTGGCACACAATCAGCATTGATACATGTTACTTCCACAACCCCATTCCAATAGAAAACATAGGGTGAGCTTGTCACAAAAGCCCTCAAGGACTTCATGCGGCTCAGCCAGGGCTCTGTGTCCATGTGGCTTATCCCTCAGCTCCCTCTATTTCCTTTGCTGCCTTCCTGCCAGTCCTCAGCCTGTCATGCTACAGCTACGGGCAGCTGTCAGCAGGCCAGACCACCCTCCTCATTCCAGAGCACTGGGTCGGAAACGTGTGAAATTGATGCAAACTTAGAAAACTAGGATTTGGGTTTCTCTCTCTTCCTCCCAGCATGCTTTTTGCCCAACCAGCCAGAAGTGGTGGCCACCAACATACCTGCCTAAATCTGTGCCATGATAATTACCTCAGTAGCAACAGTAACAGTATTCTTATTATAACTCTTATTTTAAGGACCTACAACGGACCAAGCTCTTTAAACATATCACCACATGTCTGTACAATAACCTTGCAAAGTAGTGTAACAGGGACCACTACAGGCTTTGCCTCCCTGTAGGTACAAATGGGGCCATATTACTAATAACTACTCAGATTTCACAGATTTGTTGTCCCCAGAAACTGGGGCATAACTCTAGCCTCTTACAAATATTTTTGTGGGTTCCCAGGGCTCATGTCATCTTGGCTCATAGTTGCTTTTCCTTGCCTTTTCCCCTGGTTCTGCCAGGCTCCAGGGTCTCTACTGCTGCTGTTCACCAGCACCCATGTTCCTACAGTGGAACCACCAGACACTGCATTCTCTGCCACTGCACTGGAGCCTCCACTCTGCCATTCTGCATATCACTATGCCATATCTGTTAGTGAGGCCCTGATGCAGTTCTGTTTGTGTCATGGTGTATTATGCAGTTGCTGAAATGGCTCCATCAATGCCCCCACTCTCACCTCCCCGCTACACTTACCACTGGACAGTGGCATGACACTAGTGGGGACTAGGCTGGGAGACAAACACAAGTGTGAGAAACCATGCTATACTCAAGAATCACGGCTCCCTGTCCTCCCCTTTCTTTTTCTCTTTCCCTCTTTTCATACCGCCCCACCCCTCAAATTCAGTCCTAGACTGGTTTACCAGGTCAAGACCTTTACATCTGATTCCTTGGGAGAATTTCTTCTAACTGGCTGAGAGTAGGCATTCAATAAATATATGTCAAATGGTCGGTTAGTTGGATCGTTGAATGGATAGGTGGGTGGAAGTCTAGATAGAACGCTTCATCAGTTCTTATACCAACTAGTTTCTGATGAGCCCACTCCATATATAGCTGAATTTCATTTAGACTCAAGCTGAGGTCCTTGCTAAAGTTGGTATGATTTTTCTCCGTGTTACAGATTTAAAAGCTGAGGCCCATAGATGTTAAGTCGCTTGTCTAAAGTCATACAGCTAACAAATAGCTAAGCTGGGATTCCAACTTAGGCTTAACTGATGTTCAAATCCTTTCCTTTTTTGTACTCCTCTGTCTTTACAGCAAGGGGTTAAGAGTTGTGGTTCATGAGGTGCATGACTCGTGCCATGTGCAGGAATTATAGCACTGAGGTCCCCTCTGGAGGAGGACAACGTTAGCATTGCCCACTTCTTCATCACATCCTTCAACATAGAAAATCCAGGCTAAAGAAATCCATGGAAGACCCATCCCAGCAGCTGGTTGGCCTGCTCATCACAGGGGTGGAGGATGGCAGCTCCATCGGCTGAGTCTGACTTTCCCTACGCATTAGCAGCTTACACAGACGCATCTGAAAGGCCAGCTCCGTTCTGCTTGTCCTTCTGACCCTACCAGCTGCCACATCCTTTCCCAACTCTCTCTGGCTCAGAGGAGAAGCAGCACTTCTGGAGAGGAAGAGTCAGACCTTTGGGGTCAGTTCCTGGCAGCCAACTCCCTTCTCTGAGACGCAAAGTTAAACTCTCCCACTGCAGCCTCAGTCCCAGGACTCACGGGACACCAACCTGGCAATGGTGAGGGATCCTGTCCCTCTAGCGAAAGAGGGAGTCATGCTTGCCCCATGAGCTGGAGATAGCCTCAGAATTCCCAAGGCACAGCCTCCCCCTCATGAGTGTGTGCTCTGTACCCACCGACAGGCTTCTGACTCAGCCCCTGGTTTTCCAGGGCCTCCTAAGTCCTGAATACTGCAGCTTTCTTGGCTGAGGCCTCACCTCCCATTCCCTGAGATCCTCCATGCTTCTCTCCAGGCTGGCTCTGATTCCCTGTTTTCAGCCACTGTCTGGGTCCCTCAGGCCCATTTAATACATTCTCAGCCTGATATAACCAGGAATGCCCCTCCCTGCACCAGGTCACCTTTTTTGGTGTCAACTCACGCCCAGATCAGATGAAGTGTGCAAGGTTCCGTGAGCCTAGTTTGGCTAGCTGGCCCATCTCTCAGGCTCAAGTAGAGTCTCTGCCCTAAATCACTGCCTGGCAGAGTCCTCATTTGGGCTTAAAGTGGACCGAGGTAAATGTGTGGGATTGATGTTACACGAGAGAGTTGGGGGATGTCTTTTGCAGGAGGGTAGGTAGGGGCTCCATAAACCTACAGAACTGATTCTGTAGACGAGAGCCAGACAATGCCCAGGAATAAATGCTAGGCTAGAGCCTGGCCTCTTACCTGCAACAATCACTAAGCAAGAGTTAGGGATCAATTTCATGAGGTTGCATGCATGTGTGTGCCTGTGTGCATTTTACTAGAGGCGTTTCCATTGATTTTATTAATAACAGCATTTACTCAGAACTTACTCTGTGCCAGGCACTGCTCTAAGCACTGATGCATTTACATATATTAACTCATTTAATTCACGTCACACCCTATGAGATAGAGACTATTGTTATCCTCACTTTATTCTTGAAGAAAGTAAGGCACAGGGAGATTGAGTAATATGGCCAAGATCACACAGCCAGTAACTTTAAGGCAGGTGGATCACGAGGTCAGAAGATCGAGATCATCCTGGCTAACACGGTGAAACCCCGTCTCTACTAAAAATACAAAAAAAAAAATTAGCCGGGTTTGGTGGCGGGCACCCGTAGTCCCAGCTACTCGGGAGGCTGCAGCAGGAGAATGGTGTGAACCCGGGAGGCAGAGCTTGCAGTGAGCTGAAATCTCACCACTGCACTCCAGCCTGGGCGACAGAGTGAGACTCCTTCTCAAAATAAAAAATAAAATAAAATAAAAAGTAGAACCAGTATTTCAGCCCAGATCTTTGTGAATCCCACATCTATGCTTTGAACCTCTACTTTTATTATTAAAATCTCAGAAACATGTGTGACCCAATAAAGGCTGAGAGCGTTCACATAAAGAGAAGCTTAAAAAGTAGAAAAGAACCTTCACTGGGTCAAATGCAGAGCAAGGGAGCATTAAAGAAGTCAGCCTGGACTCCGGGACTGTGGTATTGTAGCTGCATTCTGCTGTCCAGGCTTGCCTAAGCTCTTTCATTTCCTCCTCGTGAGTGGAGTAGGCCTCCCAATCTCTATTTTACGGATGAGAAGAGGGAGGCTCAGTGAGGCTCAGTAAACTTCCCATAATCACATACTAGTCTATAGCGGTCCAGAGATTCAAACCCAAGCCAACCCCGTGTGACTCCCAAACTGGTGCTGGGAGAGGGATGCGATTTGCTCCCCCCATGGCCTTGCCCACCACGGGCAGGGGAGGTGATGTAGGAAAGGGACCCTGTGCTCCCCTTTCCAACCCATCCTGCCTCTGCCTTGTCTCCTCCTCCCTACTCTCCTATCACCGCCTCCCCACCCACAACAACTATCCATCTTCACTTGCTAGGGATTAAGTTAGGAAAACAAAAATGAAATGAACACCACGCTGCCGACTCATCCCTGGAGACACCGACTTACACGGGTCTGATGCTGTTGATGATGTTCTATCGATTTCCCCTCTAACTGCTCCAGCTGGATCTATATTCATTTTCTGTCTCAAACTTCTCTTTTGTTAGTTCAATCAGCTAAATGAAGGGCCCATTTCTCTCTGTCCCCGTCCTGAAAAGCCAAAGAAGTTTCAAATGAAGAGCTCTCTTCAGAAATCGGTGAGGCCAGCAGACTGAGGACAAAGAGGGTCAGAATTTGATTACCTCTTTTGAAGAGCTGGCTAAGAACAAAGTTGGAAAAGAAAGTCTCGGGAGACAGAGTCCGTTGGCAAGAAGAGGAAATATTTCACCTTGAGTTCACAGATCAGGAGTTCATTCATTCTACACCTTTATTGAGCACCTACCATGGACCAAACCCCATGGTAGGATCTAAAAATATTCATCGTGACCCAAATGGACACAGACCCTGCCTTCACAAAGTTAAGTGTGAGTAGGGTGGACAGATATTAATCGAATAACTTTATTGTTATGTAATTTGTGCTATGGAAATGTCTAGGTCAACGTTGAGAGCCACAGGAAAAGCTTGCTGCAACCAACTCTGACAGTTCAGGTTGGAAAGCAGGCTTGGTTGTAGCAAGCCTCACCTTTCCCTTTGTCATTTCAGCAAGTTTTCTTTTCAGTTCCACTCACTGAAGGTATACAAAGAAGGGAGCAAAGTACTGGGGAAGCAAGCCTCCAATCTGGACAAGACTTGGTGTTTTTCTCCCGGGGGCTCACTACATAGAGGACAGCCAGAACCAGGCACATGGAACTCTGGATTGAGGCAGGCAGGGGTAGATGTTATCATAAAAGTATAGTCTGAGTGCTAGGAGAAATTGGGAAGGCCGAGATGAATCTGGTATGTGCAATGTAGGAAGACTTCCCTGAAGAGGCAGCATTTGAATAGGGTCTTGAAGACTTCATCTAACCTTGACCGCCCTATTGCATCTTCTCAGTGCCCAGCATTTCGAAAACCCCTGTGGAGGATAACCTGGAGGAGGGGCTAGCCACCTGAAATGACATCTGACTCCATGGAGATTCAGTGTCAGGAACAACGGGGGGACCAGATGCTGCAACAATTGTACCTGCTTACATAGGTCTTTGGGGGGTGGTGAGGGTGCATGCAAAATCAACCCTTTTCCTTTGTGATCTGCCTCTAGCTTTGGCTCTTTGGGTAAACCTGACACCCATGTCTGGTATTCACTCCGGAATGTTCACTACTTGCTCAAGAGGCATTTGAAACTGCTCAGTCTCCATTCTTGGTATGTGACAACACTTCATCATTCCAGTTTACCCATTGCCAGTTACTAGCCTTCACCTGGCCATTCTCCCCACCCCCCACTGCCCCCCCAACTCTTTATTCATCAGGCTGGGTGAAGTGTACAGGGTATACAAGGGCATTAGTCAAGATACACAAGTTATGCTGCAATAACAAATAACCTCCCCCAAATATCAGTGGCTTAACACAGCAAAGAATTTTATTACCCGTGCAAAGTTTACAGCAAGCTCAGTGACTCTCCAGGGCAATTCCCTTCTAATAAGCACCTTAGAGGTCTGGTGGGCTTCCATCCTTGACTCTGATATCTTAACACATGGTTTCCCATGTTAGCGGACGGAGCGGGAGAGTCATCTGAGAGCTTATGACTGCATTTTCCCAAAAGTGACACACACAATTTCTGCTTATAATCTTGATCAGAATTAGTCACATGGCATGACCAGGAAGAAAAGAGCTAGATATTTATGAGTTCTACCCATGTTTTTCACAGTTTGTCCAGCCTCTGAACATTTGTTTATTTATTTATTTTTATTTATATATTCTGCCTTTTTACAGACATTCTTATCGGGGGCCCCAAACTTTCAACTCATCATAGCCCAGTTTCTCATTTCTCATCCTTGTTTCTATGATCAATTCATAGCCCATGTCTCTGTCCTCAATGACATACTTCTTAGTAACTGGTAAGCTGTGATTCAAGCTCATGACTGTATATTTTGTAAAAAATCTCACATTTTTTCCTCTACATTAAATCACTTCTGTTGGAAAAGCCCATGTCCTAAAAACATTTCTGCTCTTCTTGTTGGGACAACAAAGTTGAGACATACAATAAAGGTAGAATGTCTCAAGTACAGTAGTTAAGAGCTTAGTTTTTGAAGTGAAGCTCACATAAGTTCAACTCTCAACTCTGACATTAATTATTTGGGTGACCTTGGTTAAATGACTTAACCTCCAATTTGCACATCTGTAAAATGGGAATTGTAATAGTACTAATTCAAGGTGGTTATAATGCCAAACAAGCTAATGTGTTAGTAAGGGCTCAATAAACAGTAGCTGCTATTAGTATTACTATAGATTTCTAGAAGTCAATATCTAATCAAGGGTTTGATAGTGTATTTCACTATCTCAATGTTAAGATGCCAAGAGAAGAGGGAGGGGGAAGCAGAAGTACTTAGGGATCTGAGTTTTCTGCAGGCTCCAAATGAGTTCTGGGCAATTAAGCTGCTAAGAAAGCCAGGATGGTAAGGATATTTCAGGCATGCACCTCAAGAGCAATAGGACCTGGAGGTAGGGGTCAATAAATCTCTGAGTATAAGGAAGAGGTTAGGGATATGGAGATATAACCTCCTTTTTAAATTCTGCAACTTCAAACTTGGACTGGCTCCAACATTGCTTAAATTAAATATCGTCATGCTTACATAATGCTCAGCCCAGTCCCAGGCCTATAGTTGATGCTTAATAAATAATAATAATGATCATTATGATCATTATGATTATTATTCTACTCCAATAAGTTAGCACATTGAAGCGATAGACCATAACAAGGCAGTATCTCCAAAGATACTTGTTCTGTGAATTGTTGATCCACGTCATCAGCATGTTAGAGAACCCTCTTTCAGAGCAAAATCTTCTTTAAATAGTGTGAGTTTGAAGCTATGAAATGCATTGCTTCTGACCTTGAGGAGCATAGCATCTAGCAATGGAGTTGGATATAATAGCGATGACAATGTGTATTGAGTGCCTTGTCCTCAGTACACAAATAACCCCGAAAAATATCAGTAGCCTAATACAGTAAAGATTTGTTTATTACCCATGCAAAGTTTGCAGTGAGCTCAATGGCTCTCCAGGGCAGTTCCCTTCTAATCAGCACCTTAGAAGTCTGGTGGGCTTCCGTCTTTGACTCTGATATCTCAACACATGGTTTCCCATGTTAGTGGAGACAGCTGGACAGGACAGTCATCTGAGAGCTTATGACTGCATTTTCTCCAAAGTGACACACATTATTTCTGCTTATAATCTTGATCAGAATTAGCCATCAGAATGGCATGCCCTAACTCCAAAGCTTCTGTGCCGATCATAAACATTATCTTCAAATGTTGAAGATAACATTTGAACAAGGAGGAAGAAGGTAGTTGAACAAGGTAGGTCTTATTCTCCCCCATGTTATAAATGAAGAAAATTGAACCTCAATTTCCTTCACTTTAAAATGGGCACAACAAGAAGTTTGACCAACTTGTTGTGAAGATTGGAGACAGATTATAAAGGGCATGGGATTATTCTAGGCACAGCGATGTTACAGGAGATAATAGGGAAGTCGCCAGAGCACAACCAGGGTATAACCATTTAATTGCTGCCTGTACTGGGAATGTATGTCAGATGGGTGGGTGGTGAATCAGGGGTTAGACAGCTGGAGTTTGGGATAGAAGAATTGTGTTGAGTGAACTCATAAGCAATGGAGGAGGATGGGGAAATGAGGAAGGGAATGAAGGAGAAGAAGGTAAGATGAAGCCTGTGAGATTTTTCCCAGAGATATCAATCTCAGACCCTACAGGACTGCCACCTGAGTCTGTCACAGGGCTAGAACTGGGTATGAGTACGGGACAGCTCTTTCCCTGTCCCATATCTCCACCACCACTAACCAAGTCCAAGATGATCCAAAGTTCAGATCCAGTTGTAAGAACTGCCTGCATCTTTGGCTTCTTGTGTTTCCCTTAAGTTTCCTTTGCAACCAATCAGATCCAGAAGTCGGTGTGCCAGAGATAAGCCTTGGGTGTGGCAACTCCAAGTCTTCCCACAACCTACCACTCCTGCCCTCTGTATCATTCCTGGGTGCAGGGTTAGAACCCTGCCTGTAACTCTCATGCACAGCACTCCAGTCCTGCCCTAATGACAGAACACACTGGAGTGTTACCCTGTTACCATCAGCTTCTTTGCACAGGTTCTGCTGTATGTGACACATCTCCATTCTCTCTGCATATAAATATTTGACTTAAGGAAACATATTTATGGGACCATAATGAAGACCTTTGCAAGAAAACAAGGGTGCATTCTCCTTAGGGTTAGCTAGAGATAGGCACCTGATAAATTCCACTGTTGGAGATTTTAAAAATCTTAACTTGAATTCACAATCCTTTAATGTGTAAATCTTTCAAGGAAAGGTAAAACATTATCATAGTGTAGGCAAAGTCTTAACAGGGAGCTTCTTGATGAGATTGCCTGTGGCAAAGCCAATGATCAGAACTGTGTAGAAGAGACAGTGCAAAGTCAGTTTGGACTTCGTAACACCAGGACTATGGAGAGTTCCTTCCTGGCTTATAGTAATTTCAGAGAGATTTCTAGATCTGCTCCATCTCCTGCAGGCACCATTGCCTTCAAGCCATCTGCATCTCTGGAGAAGAGTTCTCTAGGAGACCCTCATTAGATAATGAAACCTTCATCTCTGAGTAAAGGTGAATATCTTTTCTCTGAGTAGAATTGGAGCTTAGTTCGGAGTTTGTGTTCAAGAGATCAGATGGATTGAGACCTAAGGACACAGGTCTTCTTCCTGGACTTATCTTGATTCCGCTGCTGCTGATAATGATTATGGTGGTGGTGATGGTGATAGTAATAATGGTGATAGCTAATATTCATTGTATACTTATTAAGTTTCAGGTACAGCTTTATGCATTTCGTGTGTGTTAATTTACTGAATAAGCAGAAGAGGCCTAGGAGGTGGGTACTATTATTATAGTGATTCTACAAATAAGAAAACAAAGAGCAGAGAGGCAGGGCTTCCCTGTGCCACTGCACCACACAGCTCCAAGGGTAGTCTGTGTCAATGGTGCCCCCTAGAGTTGTGTAGGGCACAGACTGTGCAGTCAGTCTGCAAAGAGGTTAAGTGACTTACCAATGTCTCAAAGCTAATAAGCAGTGGGCTTAGAACTCAGGTAACATATGGCCAGGATTCCTGTTCTTAACCACTACATTCAATAGGACCCTTTATATCAGGGCCTTCTCTTTGGGTAAGTATACTGTGTCATAATGGGTCAAGTGGTATTTTTTAAAATTCATTTTTAATCTTTCTTTGCAATTACAAAGATAATATATGATTCTAGCATCAAACTCAAAGATTACAAAAGCAATCAATGTGCATTCAAAGCCCCCCTCCCCCCATTCCTATCCTCACATTTAGCCCTGTGAGTGTCTCTGCCCCACACATTTCCACACTTGTCAGTTTCCTTGCTGACAAGACATAGGAAGGGAAGAGATAATGCTGGATTGACTTGATTGCTATTTGCAGGAGGAAGGGTGATTGATATGGGAAGAGAAGCAATAAAGCTAGAATTTTAAGACAACTTGTTGGCACTGCAGGCAGACTTTCTGCTTGGATCTCTCCTATCTGGAGGGATGTGATGGGGACTCTGTCATATGCACAATTTTGAGATGTATATTAAAAGAGCTCTATGAATGGGGTTTTCAGAGCCTTTGAATCTTAGTACCACCTATTAGACTCCTGCCAGGAGGATAAATCAAGCATCAGTACACTGCACCAAGAGCTACATAGATATGTCTGTTCTAATTTTATGCACTCTGAAGATTGTGTGGTGCTTCTGAGCAGTTCCTTGGCCAAAACCATAGCAGCATCTGCTGGAATATTGCTAACCAAGGGACATTCAGCCTAGGCCTGGGATAATCCTCCTAATCTTATAAACATATACATGTTTTCTCTTTTCCTTTAACAAAATGAGATTATACCACATTTGTCTACATTCAGATTTGCTGCTCAATTCACTTTTATGTATCACACACATCTCCTATGTCAGTACAAAAGACTTACCACTTCACTTCCACTGTACAGCTACACTACAATTTTTTTGTCAACTTCTTGTTGATGGATATTTAATTATTTCCAATTTCTTTTTGTCACTGTCACAAGCAATATTATCATAAATGTTCTCACCTACATCCTCTCAGTTTGCACTAATATTTTTATATGAAGGGGAATTGCTGTGTGAAGGGAAATGCCATTGGTTGATTTTAATGATATGGCCAGATGGCATGAGAAACAAAGGAGATGTGTTTTAATATGAGGGCGGAGGCATAATGTCTTGTAAGTGGTCATGAGGAGCGAGGAGAATGCTGACCTGAGATTTTGTACCTCAGCAGAATGAGAAGCGTCAGCTTGAGAAGACCGGGGAGGCAGCGGTGTCCTCTGGGGAGATCTCATTCTCAGTTAAGGTGGGAGGTGAAAGGAGTGTTCTGGGAAGAGTTTGAGCTTGTAGGGAAGTCTGTTTGCCACAGGATGAGGAGGACTTGGAGGGATGGGAGTGTTAGGTTGGATCAGAGCTGAGGGGGCAGAGAGCAGTGTTGGGATGAGAAGGCAGGAGAATATAGAAGCTGGGCGTGGAGGAGGGTCTTCCATGTGTGAGGTAAAAAATGGTAGATGACAAGGGAGTGAGGATGGAGGATTCCTGCTACCAGGGTCAACTGGATCTGGGGTGATAGTCCTGGAATGGTACCCAAGGCTTGATGACACTTGCAAAGCACAATCTTGGCACAGGGTTTGTCTTAGGTTTCATTCTTTAGAAAGAGAGCCTGAAATAGTTAAGATTTGTTGAGGAAGAGCTCTTCAAGAAAACCCATAAGGGACAGAAGGAAGCAGGAAACAGAAGGAAAAAGAACCAAGCAAGACTGTGGACTACACAGTCTAGCTTTGCCCAACCCAAGGGGATGCTTTGGAGTGTAAATTACTACAGAGTGATGATTCAGTGAGACAAAAAGGCCAAGTATTTATCTGCTCATACCAACCGGTCATTGAGTGTAACCTCCCAGAATTCTCCAGGCCAGGAGTTTCCTACACTCCCAGGGTAAATTTTCAGAGGAGGTCCTAGTCATAAGCCAACAGCCACAGCAGTTGCAGCAGCAGCAGCAGCAGCACAGGTGGAAATGTGTGAACAGGTAAAGGGACTTAGAAAAGGCCCAAACAGTATCTACAACATGGATCAAACAGATACTCGGAGCAATCTAATTAGGAGGCCTCTGGAGATGTGCAAGCCAGACATGGGGTGGAGGCAGGATTCACTAGTTCCCAGGAAACTTGCCCCACAGTGGAATAGCAAGAATGACAGTGGGGTGGAAGAATCCTGCCTTCTTCAGATGAACAGCTTGCCTAGTCCTGGCTCAGGCACACTTTGGAAGGAACAATTGTTTTATAGTGAGGTGGCTGTCCTGAGAACCAAAGCGAATGGCTGGTGCTGGTGTGGAGCATCAGGAATCAGCCACTGCTTCAGGGCCTGTGGAAGGGAGTCCAAGGTCTCTGTGGAGAGTGTGCAGGTGAACTCTAGACAAGGCCAGGACTGTGCACATCCTTTCTTGTGTCCCTCTACATTCACCTCCCTAGAGCATCTCCACACCTACTGATGCCCTGGAGGAGTTCCAATGGCATGTGCCTCACACACCCACTTTGGGTGCAGTCCCTCATTGGCCATAGCTCTCCTGCTGTGGTCCACACTCCCAAAGATTAAATTCCTGGGGGTGAAACTATGCAAGTTCTGTTTCTTGCCCAGTCAGCATTCATTCCCTCTTTCTTCCTTGCCCACTGAACCTGATTTTGTTCATAGCAATGATGTGCCTAGTCCTTGTGGATGAGGCAGATTTGTCCCTAATCTGAACATAACAATATTAGGCTTTGCTTTCCCAGCAAGTAGGGTTGGCTTTTGTACTTTTTTTTTTTTTTTTTTTTTTTTTTTCTGCCAATGGCATCTGGAAGTCTTCTGAGTGGTTCTGGGAAGATTTCTACTTCCTTGATGAAGGGGGAAAGGCAGGCCTGAAGCTCTCTCTCTTTCTTCTCCTTCTCCTCTTCCTGCCTTGAACACAGGTGCCCTGTCCACAGCTGTAGCAACTATCTGTGATCATGAAGCAAAATGGAGATGCAAAGGCCAGGAGAGTCTCAGAGACGCCACCCCTGACATTATCCAGATGCCGAGCTATTTCCAGAAGCCTCTTGCCTCCAGGTACCTCGGATGCAAGAAAAATAAACCCCTATTTGTTTAAACCACTTTCAACCAAGTTTTCTGTTAGTTGCAGCCAAATGCATTCCTAAGCAATACAGGAGATGACAGTGGTCCAGTCTGAGTTCTCCATGCCCCTTTGAGCACAGCATAAAGGATGGATGGCAACCCTTGTGGGAGTCCAGTGCCGGAGTAGAGCCTCCTGCTCAATTCTGGTTCCATCTGGGCCCATCTCCTTCCCAGTCTTGGTGGATCATAGAAATGCAAATCTATGATGATCAGTCATAAATGAGGAACAGGCAAGGTGGACCAGCAGAATTAGGAAACAAAACTTGGAAAGATTCCCAGGAGAATAGAGTGAGAGAAATCCTTTTATGGGTGTTTGTTTTTAGGCCCATAGGCTGAGAGCCAGCATATACATTTCTGAGTGACGACAATAATACCGATTTAAAAATACAACCATAAATGCAACTGCCATTTATTGAGCATCCACTATAGGCTTGGTGATTCATATTCATTATCTCATTTGCACAACCACCCACCCAATGACATGATTACAAGTGTATCCATGCTTTTTATGATAACACTGAGGTTCAGAGAGGTGAGATAATTCATCTAAGCTCACTTAATTAGAAATGGGCAGAGCCTGAAGGCACACCCAGCCTGTCTGACTCTAGTGTCCGTGGATTTAATCTCCATGGTGCAAAGCATCAGTAGGTGTGGAAATGCTCTAGGGAGGTAAAATGTAGGGAGAGGAAAGGAAGAAAAATGCACAGTCCTGGCCTTGTCTTCAGTTCACCTGCACACTCTTCAGACTCCACAGAGATCTTGGACCCTCTTCCACAGTCCCTGAAGCAATGGCTGATTCCCGACTCTCCACATCCACACTAGCCATTAGACTTGGTCTCTAGAACAGCCACCCCTCTACAAAACAATTGTTCCTCTAAAGTGTGCCCAAGCCAAGACGAGGCAAGCTGTTCACCTGAAGAAGTGGGAATCCTCCTACCTATTGGCACTCTCACTGTTTAATTGTGGGACAAGGTTCCTGGGAACCAGTGAATCCTGCCTTCACTTCATGTCTGGCTTGTGTGTCTCTGGAGGCATCCTGCTGCACACAGGTCAACTCTATTCATTCCAGTAGTGGTGACTTGAGTAAGGCAGAGAGGTGTCTGCCACCACAATTTGCAGGACGTGTCCAGATTCTGCCAATTAGAAACATGATTTTTCTCACTCCTTTTCAGTTTTGTGCCCACCCCCCAGAAGTTTCCAATAAATGCCCTTTTGGCTTAAATTAGTCAAGAAAGCTTAACTAAAATGACTGTAAATATCAGGTTCCCTTCGTGCATAGAAAATATGACATGATTAATGGATATTCAATTTACATGCAATGTTACAGAGACTGCACAATGGAAGTAACCCCAAATTTGCTGTATTGCCACAATCACACCATGGACCTTTTAGGCTTCATGTCTCAATGTGTTTGCCCACACTGCTTTCTCCAACCAGAATGCCCTGTCTTTTTGCAAAAGCCATCTCTTGGGGTAAGCACTAAGCCCATGGTGACCTGTCTTCTCTGAAGCCCTCTTCTCCAGAGGCCATGGATTCAGTGGTTGAGTCTAAACTACCTGAATTGTGTCCTCAGGTCCAGATAAATAAGCCAAGAATGGACCTCTGAACCAAGCTGGGCCAATCAAGTTCTTGTAAGAATCTGGAATTTTGGACCCGAAAAAGACCCAGAGACTAGGAGGAGTTAGTGAAGATGCAAACTCAATGCAAGCTCTATAGAGCGCTTGGCTTCTTGCAGCTCTTGAGATGTACTTGCTCATCTCTTCCTTGGATTCCTTGAAACAACAAGGACCCTCCCAATAACTCTCTTCTGTTTTAACCAACCAGTCACTTTCTGTTAGTTGAAACCAAAACAACTTTATTCAACACACTCCAGATTCTCTACCCATTTCTTCAAGATTGTTGTGTTCCTTTTTTAGGGAAGCTTTCTCTGACCTACTATCCCCTATCAGGCAAAATTGCCCCCTTCCTACTCTGTGTTCTCATAATACTTAATGCTCACTTTTTTTTTGGGGGGGGGGGGACAAGGTCTCATTCTGTTACCATGGCTGGAGTGCAGTGGCACGATCTCACTCATTGCAACCTCTGCCTCCTGGGCTCAAGCGATCCTCCCACCTCAGCCTCCCAAGTAGCTGGGAATGACTATAGGTGCATACCACATGCCCAGCTAATTTTTGTATTTTTTATATAGATGGGGTTGCCCAGGCTGGTCTCAAGTGATCCACCCACCTTGGCCTCCCAAAGTGCTGGGATTATAGGTATGAACCACTGAGCCTGACCAATGCTCACTTTTACTGCAGCATTTTGTACCCTATTTTGTAATCTGTTGTGTATTTAGAACATGAGTTTCTCAAGGAGAGAAGAAGTCTTATTTATACTGGTGTTCCCAGTACTAATCTTAGTGCCTGTCACATAAGAAGTATTTTTAAATTCTTCTTGAGCAACTGATTAAACAAACGAATGAATAAATGAACAATCAGAGCTAAATTGGAGAAAGCCTCCATGAAGGGCTAAACCTGCTTTCTCTGTGGTGTGTAGGTAAACACACAGGGCACATCAGCAGCAAGCCAGCTCCATTCAGCTCACACCTCCGCCACAATGAGCTCCACCAAGCTGTCAGCGTTTCTTTGTCCTGTCACTGCCTGTTGCTTGGAATGAAAGGCCATGAGATGAGGGACTAGAGATTCTCTTGGTTGTACAGGGATTTCTTGTTTGCAGAAGGCCTCACCTGGCAGATTTCTGGACCTCCCATTGACCCCTGGATGTCTAGAGCAAATCCCTGGGGAGCAGGGAGGGCTCCCTCTCTGCCTGAGGGAAGGGGTCCAAC
Source organism: Theropithecus gelada (assembly GCF_003255815.1). Classification (NCBI taxonomy): domain Eukaryota; kingdom Metazoa; phylum Chordata; class Mammalia; order Primates; family Cercopithecidae; genus Theropithecus; species Theropithecus gelada. The sequence continues at coordinate 61,980,013 of NC_037668.1, read as the reverse complement.
AGGGAGCCAGGAGCATCAGAAAGCCAGGCCAAGCTGTCTTCTCATTCACAAGTTTCATTCTGACAGGTGTCAGAGAGTCTTCCGGCTGTGGATCTGAGCTAAAATTCAAAGACAGTTGCAGCATGGATAAATATGAAACTCCTGGCAGAGTAGGGATTTCCAGAATGACCAGTCCAATGAACGTAACTCTGACCTATGTGGCACAAAACAAACGCAATTACAGAAAAGCAGGGCAAGAGTGGACAGATGGATCTGATGCTGATCAAGGTTCATGTGCTAAGGGCACACGTCATCTGAGAAGCAGGGCCACAGGGCTGGAGCCTGGGTTTCGATGGAACCGTGGTAGCTACAACAAACACATAATCTGCCTTGGGAGGCTGTGGTTGTGCCATGTGGATGCTGGATTAGAAAGGCAGAGGCTGCCTAGAGGGAAAAGTTTTCTGAAACAAGGACCCAGGCAAAGGTTGGCTGATCATTTTAACATAATTATGGTGATATAGTAACAATAATAACAACTAACAAGTCAGACACAGTTCTGAGTATTCCAGATATGTTATCTCATTCAATCGTCACAATATACTTATAAGATCAATGCCTCTATTATCCCTATTAAACCAAAATGAATACAGCCCTGGATATTACACAACTTGTCTAAGCTCACACAGTTGGCAGTGTAGATTGGAGGTGCCTGATACCAAGCACCTCACGCCAAGCCTCCAGGCCATAGATGCTTCCCAGCTCCCTTGAACTCCTTCTTGCCTTGAGGCCTTTGCATGTGCTATTGCCTATTCCTGGGACATTCTCAATAACTAGTAATAACAGTGTAAAAAGATGGAAGCTTTTGCTAAGCTTCTGGTGTGGTGGATCTTGGATCTCAGCATGAATTATGAGATAGACCAGTCAGTAAAACCTAGAAAAAGTAGCTAAGTCATGGATAAATAAATCATAAATGTTTCACCCTCATAGAAAGTTAATAGGATCAGGAGAAAAGGGGATTGAGGAAGAGGATTTTTGGAGAGAGAAAACTGAGACATGGTGATTTTAACTTACCCAAGGTTACCTGAGAAACAGAATTTGTCATTATGTGGTCTGGGGTAGGCTAATGTTGACCTTCAGTTTCTCTGCCATGGTAGGGAGTAAATTGCTATCCATCAAACCCATTTCTTTCACCCCCCCCCAGGCACGTGGCTGGCCTGATGATGTCTCTCAACCTCCCTTGCAGCTAGGTGTGACCATGTGACTGAATTCTGACCAAGGGAATGAGAGTGGGCAAGTTGGCCACACAATCCTCCCACTCAGGCTATCTCCTCTCTTTCCACATCTGTTAGCAGGGGTTCTAACAGAGGACTCCCAGACCCTTAGGGGTGCTGGAGCCAACAAATGGTTAAACCTGGGTCCCAGAATTCCTTCCTGGTAGAGCACCCTCCAAACACCTCACTGGGCTTTTCTTGGGTGAGAAATGAACTTGTATTTTTTTAAGCCGCTGGAATTTGGGGATTATTGCCTGTACTGCCTAATAGCTCTACTGGGAAGAGAATACAGGTAGGAAAGTTTGTTGTAACTGCAAAGGGCAATCAATTAGTTAAATCTCTAGTTATAGAGTCAGATGGTAAAACTCATTGCAGAACATCTCCCAGCCTTCATGGCTCCTCTTACATTTTGTGCAATCAATCAATCAATCAATCAACCTTTAGTAAGTACGCAACTCATGTTACAACCATGAGATTTCCAAAGGATACAGAAAACATCAAAGACCCCTCGTTGCCCACCAGAGGTTTTTAAGGAAGACATAATATACCCATGGAAATCTGTGGCAAATGCATGATACATACACCATTCATGGATCTCCTTATACCTTAGCAGTGGTAGCCCTTGGAATTATGTAAATTAAGACAGAGATGTCAGAATTGCAGAACCTTAGAAGACTCGATTGCCTTCATGCCCCAGGCCAAACCTTACTCAGTGAGAGAGGGCTTTTAAATAATTTCCAAGTTACGAAATTGTATCTACCTCCTAGATCCTTCCCACTGATCCCGTCACGCTGTCATCCCAACACTATACCTTCCACATTCCCATGACAAGGAGTTGGAGAGAGTACATTTACTTATCCATTCATTAAACAAAAGTTCATTGAGAACTACTAAGTGTACTAAGTTCTGGCCCTATAGCAGTGAACAAAACAAATGAGGAGCTCTGCTATTGGAGAAGAAATATGGAGGAAAATAAAGCAGAGGAAGGAGTTTGGGAGCAACGGAGGTGAAGGGATCGGAACTCTCTCTGAGGCAGTGACACTTGAGCAAGGTTTGAATTAGGTGAATCATTCAGATCTCTGGAGGAGAGATCTTTAGAGAGAGAATACTCATACAGTGGGCCTGAGGTCAGTGCTTGCTTGATACCCTGAAAGAACAACAAGGATGCTAGTGTGGTTTGAGCAGGGTCAGTGTCAGCAAGAGCTGCATGAGCTGATGTCCAGAAGGCAGTGGGGGCCTCTGGCCCTTGTAGGCCACTGCAAGGCCTTTGGCTTTTTCTCGAGGTGAAAAGGAAAGCTAAGGGAGGGTTTGCAGCTGAGGAGTGACATGACAGGATGTGTATTTTTAAAGGATCAAAATCTCACCCAGGTTCTACATTGAGAATAGATGTAGGAGTGCAGGAGAATCAATTGGAAGAAGACTGAAATAATCCAGGTGAGAGATGGTCATGTCTTTGGCCAGGGTGGTAATATCAGCGGCAGTGAGAAGAAGCCTTATTCTGGCTTAATTTTGAAAGAAGAGCCAGCTGGATTTGCTGACAGATTGGATATGGGGGAGGAAGGAGAGGAGTTGAGATAATTCCAAGATTTGAGCCCTGAACAACTGGAAGAATAACATTGCCATTTTCTGAGATAGGAAAGACTCCAAGTGGAGCTAGTGTGGTGATAGCTGTGAGAAGTTCAGTTTTGGATACTTTAGGTTAGAGATGTTCATTAGTTATTCAAGTGGAGACGCTCAGTAAATAACCAGATATGTGGCTATTCAGGGGAGATATATGGGTTGAAGTCACACATTTGGGTGTCCTCTGCCTAAACATGGAGTTTAAAGTCATGAGACCAGATAGGACAACCTAGTTCAGATAGAGAAGAGAAAAAGTTTGAGACTGAGCGAGACCGCACATCAACATTGAAAGGCAAGAGAGACGAGAGGGAACCAACCTCTAAGTAGGTTGAAATTGCCCAATAAGGCAAGAGGTAGATAAGAAACTAAGAGAAGGAAGTGTTTTAGGCAGGAGGGGGCAAGTGGCTGTGTCAGCTGCTGCTGAGAGGCTGAGGAGGGTAAGCACTGAGGGCTGACCTTGGATTAGGCAACAAGAAGTTGCTAGTGACCTTGCAGAGCTGTAGGAATAAAAAGCAAGTTGAACAGGTTCGAGGAAATGGGAGGAGAGGATGTGGATAGCATACGTATGGGCAATGCTTCCAAAACAGTTTTGTAAGGAGGTGTGGAGAGATTTGGCAGGATCTGGGGTGGGAGAGGTGTCATAAAGACTGTTGTTGTTTTAACAATGTTTGCATGATTATGGGAATGATGCCACAGCAAAGGAGAATTGATATGAGGGAAACAGAGGAGATATTGTCAGGATTGATAGATGTCCTTCTGAGATAAGAAGGGATGAAATCTGGTGCATAGATTGAGAGTGACCTAGAACAGGAGCGTGCACAGCTCAACAGGAGGGAAGGCAGCACTATGGGCAAAGATGCAGATATCGAGGCTCTGAAAAGTTGTGAAAGTTATCCTCTGAGCCTGTCCATGTTCTCAGGGAACTAGGAAGGAAGGCTAGCGCTAAGAGTGAGGAGGAGGAGAAGCCAGAAGGAGGTGTGAAATAGTTATTCAGGAGATGGAGAGAGAGCAGGAGCCAGGGTGTGGAGCCTAATTGTTAGGTTGTGTTAAGGGTCTCTTTGACCTGGGTGGACATACACTGAAGAGGAGAGCCCTTAGAGGTTTCCCTCCAGCCACATCTGGCTGTAAGGATGCAGTGGTGAAGGCAGGCAGGGAGTTGGGTGTAACTCCAGCTGGGTTAGGGAAGACAAATGTGACAGTGAAGGCCACCTTCTCAGAAAAGACAGCACACCAATGCTACATTCACCTTGTGTCGCTCCAGAAGATCTCTTGTACTAGGATGCCTTTGTACGCTTGGAATTTTATGCAGTTTAAGCCTAGGAATAGTGTTTGTTAAGGTTTACTCGGTTCCTCTCATATGGAACTCAGGGGCAGCTCCATCCCCTTTCTAAGCAGCTTGGGAGATGGAGGGACAAGGACTAGACCCAGGTGTCTAGGCTTGCAGGTCAGGCCAAGGCAGCGGACGGGGCTAAAGGACTGAGAACATTCAGGGTGTAGGACCAGGGACCATGCTACCCTCATTGGTGTGGCGAGAAAGAAGGTACAAGTCAGTGGCAGCACCAGAGGTATACAGACCCTACTTAGAGGGACTGAGCTACTTAAAAATCAAGAATGTCCACTAGCCATGATGCAGACATGCATCATCTCACCCAGGAGACCCCTCAGGCCCTCAGAGAAGTAGATATCCCACCCCAGGCCACATTGTGTTTCCCCAGCTCACCTAGATCCCCAGCTGAGTTCGCTCCAGGGACTGTGCCTTGTAAAAGGCATTCTAAGCACTTTACAAAGACTCCATGGTAACCTTGTGAGGCTGGTGCTCTCATTTCCCCATTTTGCTGATGGAAACACTGAGACACAGAGAGAGTAAGATACTTGTTCAAGCCCACAGCGTAATAAGTAGTAGAGTCAGAAGTGGCATCTCAGCAGTTCCTGTAAAGCCCAGGGATTCCACCACTACTATGCATACATGCTGCCTCTCAAGCACACACAAATACCACAGAACCCTGGGCTTTGCTGTTTATCTCAGCGCCTCATGCAAAATGGCAGATTTTCTAAATTTAGATACCAGATGGGAAAACATATTCCCATTTATAGCCTAATTTATAAAAGGCTCTAACTTAGCTCAAGTTCTGGAGGCATCATAGTCTAACAGAGGTATTCTAACCCAATTACGGGGAGTTGGAAAAGGGAAGAATGATGGCTGGTAATTCACAGCCAGCTTGCCTTAATTTGTCGGCAAATGGGGGTGGGAGAAAGTTTGCCTCAATTTCTAAACTTCCTCATAATTAACAATATTGTGACTAACATCACATCCACACACGCCCACAAATGTTTGCATTTTGGCATGACAAGGGTGGAAGCCATATTCACCATGCTTCTCTGAGGTTAACCAGGGAAATGGCCTCATTGATCTATCCAAAGTGTTATTAGGGAAATGCCTCAGCCAAATATTTTAAAAATCACTGTGTTGTTCCCCAAACCCTGTTTTCCTCAGTTATCTTAATCTTCCAGTTCCCTTGCCCCAAAAGCTCCCGGTCACTGTGCGGTATCAACAATTACACTCAAACTTGCCCAGCTGCGAGAATCCGGCCACAGCTGCATCATCAACATAACCCAGTCTTACTGGGATATGCTAGTTCCTGATGTGGCAAATGCCCTTTTGGTGAGAAGCATTAAATCTCCTCTTGTTGAAGTGGCTGGGGTTGGTCATTTTGCTTTTGGCAAACCCTTAAGAGGATACACTGACCCAGGGCCCCTACAGGAGAAACTAGGTCAGTCAGTAAGGGAAGGACCTAACAGAGATGCTTCAGGACCCATGAAAGTGCACAGTCCCCGGAGCAAACTCAGCTGGGGATCTAGGTGAGCTGGGGAAACACAGTGTGGCCTGGGGTGGGATATCTATTTCTCTGAGGGCCTGAGGGGTCTCCTGGGTAAGATGATGTGTGTCTGCATCATGGCTAGTGGACGTTCCTGATTTTTAAGTAGCTCAGCCCCTCTAAGTAAGGTCTCTCTACCTCTGGTGCTGCCATTGACTTGTACCTTCCTTTCTGGCTGCACCAATGAGGGTAGTAGAGTCCCCGGTCCTACATCCTGAATGTTCTTGGTCTTCTAGCCCCCATTCACTGCCCTGGCCTGAGCTGCAAGCCTGGACACCTGGGTTTGGTTCTTGTGCCTCCATCTCCCAAGCTGATTGGAAAGGGGATGGAACAGCCCCTGAGAGCAGATACCCTACCACTCCCTCCAACACTGGCTTCCTGGGAACTATTGGAATGTTTCCAAGAGCAGAGAAAAGAAGCAGCTGTTGGTACCCTCAGGGAAATGCGATCCCACAGTGAGGGTCAGGAGTGAACTGTTGTAGCTTCTGTGAAAACATACCCCAGAGCCTTGGGGAGGAGGCATCCAGCACAGAGCCTGGCATTAAGAGGCTCAAAAATTCCTAGTGCCACCTTCAAGGCCTGGCACATAGCAGTGGTTCTGAAGTCTTGCCTTTATGGTGCCCCACAGTGGCTCTCCCATTGCAACTTTTAAAAAAACTTACTTAACTAATACATTTCATTGAAGAGGAGTTAGGAAAGCTAAGATGAAAGGGGGGAAAATCCTATAATCTTACAACATGAAGATAGACAGTTTCCCATCTTTACATTTTTTACATATTTCCACCAAGACCTCTATGTGTGCATCTACACATAAATATATTTTACACAGATGGCTTTCTACTATATGTACTATTTTGCAACCTTGCTTTCCACTTGACAATACATCATGTTCGGTTTTCAATGTCAGCACACACAGTTCTACATCATTCTTGATGACTACATTGCAATCCTTTGGGTCGATAGAGTAAAATTCATTTAACCAAGCCCCTACTGTTGGATATTTATGCCTCTTTCAATTTTTTTCTATAATAAACAAAGCTATAGCGAATATGTTTGTACATATAGACTGTGCCCTTGAGGAACTCACAGTATAAGAATATGAGAGAGGGGATTCCATTGTTTTAGTTTATGGTAGATGAGAAAACATCCGTTGTTTTTAAGAACAGTCATAATAATAAAAGCCACTTTAATTAAGCATTTACCTTGTGCCAAGCACTGTGCTAAGGGCTTTATGCTCAAATGCCATTTGGTCCTTACAGATATCCTACAAAGCTGGTATTATTAGTATTCCTATTTTGCAGAAGAGAAAATGGAAGCTCAAAAGAAGGAATTGACTTACCCAAAGTCACACAATGAATAAGCAGCAGAGAGAGAATTTACACCTAGGTCTGAAGACTCCAAAGCCCAAGCTATAGGCTAAATGCTAGACTTTATCATGACAGTTGCTTGGAATTCATGTTCCTGGATTTTAGCCTCAGACCTAATCCTTATCAGGTCCAGGTTTAGATAATGAGCCAGTATAACAGACCACTTGCGGATGGTCAAATGGCTGCAAGTCCTTTCTCTTCCTACATGCATGCCTCTATGCACCATGGGTTCAAATCTCCTTCCTTGGAGAGTGAAGCCTGTTTTCCAGATACTGAAATCAATGCTGGCCTTTGTGACTTGCTTTAAATGACAGAATGGGGCAGATGGGATGTTGTGCCTATTCAGAGTTTAGGCCGCAAGAGACCCCTCAGCTTCTGTACTCACCTTGAAATCCTGCACAGCCATGCGTACAAGCGCAGGTTAACCTCCTGGAGGATAAGAGATGTGTGGCTCACCAGGCTGGCAGAAACTAGCTGACTGACAGGTGACTGAAGCTGCCAGAGGGAACCCAGCCTAGATCAGCAGAACCACCCACTGAATTGTGAGCTTGTAAATGCTTATTGTTTTAAGCCTACAAGTTGTAGCATGGAGGTTGCGTAGCAAAAGCAAATGAGTAGACTGCTGCCAGGTTGGGTTATATATGGGTGATGCAGTCTGGGAGAGAGGGGGCTTTGGTGGGGATTGTGAGCCACGTGGCTAGGAAGGCTTCACAGAAGAGGTGACAGCTCATGCATGGCAGGGCATGCAATAAACAGCAAAGCCTCCTGAAGCAGAACAGGGAGGTGGACCTGCATGTGCAATTAGATAAACCTCTCCGCTGGAGGCGCAGGTTGCGGAGACATCTCTCCAGAGCCTGAATTAAGCAGAAACCTCCCCCTGGCCAGAAAGGCAGCTAGTTGTCATTTACACACCAATGCGGAAAAATAAAACACCTGGTAGATTCCCTGGCAGCCTCTCGCAGGTCTACCCTGAAGCAGAGATAAGTTAGATGATGTTCTCCCTTTCAAGTGGAGAATTGGAATTCCAGTCTCGAGCCATAGGGAAATGTTGCTTCTTCTCCAGCTTCTGCTCCCCGTGACTAGAGTTCAGCCCTGAGGCATCCTGTGCCCTGGGAAGTCCTGAAGAAACAACACTTTTTCACACCCTCCACCAGGAATGTTGTGCAAAGTATGTTTCCTAGTAGTCCTTACACAGGTGACCCTACTGCATGTTCTTAGCAATGTCCTGATGAAAGAATTGAGCCAAATAATCTGCCAACATGTCACTTACTCATTCATTCATTTCATAAACATTCCCAGCCTAGGCACTGTGCTGCATCTGAGATGTCCTTGTGAGGCTTACAGCCTAGTGTGGAAGGCAGAAACAAGTAGGAGCCTGGGATCCATAAAATCCTACATTTATTAGCCACCTCTTTCTTCTTTGCTTCCCCTGGTCACTCAATAAATGTGCCTCTTGAGGTTTTTTTTTTTCTTTTAGACGGAGTTTCACTGTTGTCACCCAGGCTGGAGTGCAATGCCACAATCTTGGCTCACTGCAACCTCTGCCTCCTGGGTAAAAGTGATTCTCCTGCCTCAGCCTCCCAAGTAGCTGTGTTGGCACCTGCCAACCCACCTGGCTAATTTTTATATTTTTTAGTAGAGATGGAGTTTCACCATGTTGTCTTGAAAAATGTGTGCCTTGTCTCAGCTAAACCTAGGTGAGAAAGTAGGTGGTCTGAAAAGTGGACCAGGAGTAGACCCTGTCTGGTCAGGGCTAGTGATGGAAGCAGTGAGCAGTCTACTCTCGCATGGATGGGAAGGAGCCTCAGGAGCTGAGATAGTGAGAAGAGAGAGATGATGGAGGGAGATGCGAGGAGAGGGTGTGTGGATGCTGAAACCCATGCATTTCTGGGTTTTGGTAGAGCAGGGACTAGGCAGAGTTGTTGAGGCTTCCTTCTTGTGACAAAGCCAGGATGATAGGTTGGGATCCAAGAGCGCTGTTACCTGGTATTGTGCCATCATGCAAATAGGAATAATTTTCCACACCTAAAAGTACTTTTGGCAGTGTTTATGAATGCCCTATCGTACTGGACTTATGGAAGGTGTCAAGCGCTAAAGAGGATTCTGCTTGCAGGAACCTGTGGTCTATTGGCAGATAGGCCTGCAGACAAATTGTTGCATTCCGAGGTGATAGACACTGTAATGGGAGTAAGCCCAGGATGCTCAAGGAACCTAGGGGAAGGGCCTGGGTGAGGCAGGGAAGGGTTTGTAGTTGACTTGGATGAGTAGGAGTTTCCAGCTGATGAAGAGGCTATCAGGAGGAATAAGGAATTAAATATTAATACACCAAAATGTAGCAGAATGAAGAAGCATAGAACAATCCAGTGTCCCTGAGTATACAATGCACACAGTCCAGTGGGAAGCAGGCGGGAGAGAGGCTCACAGGGGCCAGACCACCCAAGGATTTATGGGCCGATTTGAGGAGCTTGGACTTTATCCTGTGGAAACTGGGGAGTCCTTGAAAATTTTCAAACAGAGAGTGACTTGATCAGAGCTGTCTTTTAGGAAGAGTTCTCTGGTAGCTGTGCAGGGGATGGTTTATAGAAGAGTAAGATCAGGGCACTTATGCCAGCTAGGAGATACCATAGGAATGTCAGCAAGAGATGCTGGAGACAGCATGGTGGGAGAGGATCAGGGTAGTGGTTATTTGCAAAAGCTCTGAAGTCAGCCTCCAGAGTTCAAAGTCTGCTTGGATCCCTTACCAGCGCTGTGTGACCTTGAGCAAGTTACTTAACCTCTCTGCACTTGACTTTCTTCATCTGTGAATGACGGGTAATAAAAGCAACTAGCTGATAGTAGTTATTCTGTGAATGAAATGAGATGAACCATGTAAAGCACTTAGAACTATCCTTGGTACATTGCATATACTCTATAATTACTAATTATTCTTATTTATTCCATTAGACTTGATGATTGCGTGTGGACAGTGAGCTAGAGGGTGAGTCTAGACTTGCTTCTACAGGGCTGCCTAGGATAATGCCATTCTCAGGAGTAAGAAATAGGATAATATTACAAAAATAAAGTAAGTTTACTCCCTTTCAGGAGAATGGAAGTGGTTTCCAGTGCACAGAACTAAGATTCTGCTCCTTGCTTCTCTCTGAGGACTCCTGCTAATGCTGTCTTAGTTTTGTGTAAGTAGACTAGATTCCTGCCCAAGACTTAGAGCAATAAAGGACATCTGCAGAGACTCTATCATACCCTCTTGTTCTTTTCAAACTTCACAATAAGCTTGTAATCCAAGTAAGACAGGTATAACTATTGCCCCCATTTTTAAAGACAGAGAAACTGAGGCTCAGTGCCATTGCCAAGGAGAGAGAGCTCAAAAGGGAAAGAGCCATGAGTCTGATACTCAGGTTTCCTGCCCCTCAAATCCAGTGCTCTTTCCAATCCACATTCTACCATTCTTTTATTTCTTCACGGGCTTCCCAAAGCCTATGTGATTGTGATACCAGGGAGCCCCATAAATCTGATCTCCTTGTCCCTCAAGAGTGGAAGGAGGTTTTTCATTTCCACAAGAAGGATGGATCAGGGCAGTGCCTCAGCTTTGCTTGAATTTCCATAGAAGGAATTTAGCACCTTGAAATCCCTTGCTACAAGCCCAGAGGTTTCCGATAACAGTGAGAGGAGGGAGGAGGAAGAAGTGTAATACTTAGCACCCTTTGGAGAATGGCCCAGAAAAGAGCAGCCTGGAAGAAGAACTGTTAGTCTTCCCCAAGCACTGTTTTCCAGTGCCAGACATTCATCATCTCGTCGACTGTTCACAGCCACCATGAGGTAATCAATACCATTTCTACTTTTCATATGAGGACACCGAAAGCCAGAGAAGTCAGGTATTCAAATTCTAAATCATTGTGCTGAGGCAGTCCTGCCTTCAGGTGAAAAAATAGGGAGCGGGGACAATGCGTCAGGACGGCCTCTTTTTACTCAGCATGAGCTTTGTTACTTACCTGAGGTGTTCTACCTTTAATCATGGCTTTTGTGAGGACAACCAGGTGAATTAAGTACTGTTAAAGGGGTTCTATGGAGTAGTAGGAGTGGGGAAAAGAACATGTTTTTTTTTCACGGGGCTCAGTGCGTATCTGACTCTCACCTGTATTAACAATAGTAACTAATTAAGAAGGAGCATGCTAACTGCCAGGAAATGTAATCAGTACTTTTCATACATTATTTCACTTAATACTCCGAACAACCCTATGAATTATGTTCTGCTGTCATCATCAACTTTCTATCTGAGAAACCTGTGGCTCCAAGAAGTGGAGTAACTGATTGCTCTAAGGTCATAGAGCTGTTAAATGGCAAAGCCCCGTCCCTGTGTTCTTAACTCACAGTTTGTGCTGCCTTCTGAAGTTGAAGAAAACACCCCTGCTAGTTGCAGGAGAGGGTGGTTATGGCACATAGACCGTCCATGTTATGATATGTGAATTCTCCTTGGAGGTAGCTCCTGAGGCTAATCCCCCAAATGAGCCTAGATCAGGAACTTCCGTCTATGAATGGGGATCCATGACTTACAGACCTATACCAAACCCATAACTAGGTTGCACAGACTGTTGTTTAATAGGTGGACAGTGATAGCACAGGCCATGCAGAATGAAAGACCAAAGATTCGGCCAGACGCAGTGGCTCACGCCTGTTATCCCAGCACTTTGGGAGGCCGAGGCAGGCAGATCCCAAGGTCAAGAGATCGAGACCATCCTGGCCAACATGGTGAAACCCCATCTCTACTAAAAATACAAAACTTAGCTGGGTGTGGTGGCACACGCCTGTACTCCCAGCTACTCAGGAGGCTGAGGCAGAAGAATTGCTTGAACCCCAGGGGCGGAGGTTGCAGTGAGCCAAGATCACGTCACTGTACTCCAGTCTGGTGACAAAGCAAGACTCCGTCAAAGAAGGAAGGAAGGAAGGAAGGAAGGAAGGAAGGAAGGAAGGAAGGAGGAAAGAAGGAAAGAAGGAAAGGAAGGAAGGAAGGAAGGAAGGAAGGAAGGAAGGAAGGAAGGAAGGAAGAAAGGAAGAAAGGAAGAAAGAAAGAAAGGAAGAAAGGAAGAAGGAAAGAAAGAGAAAGAAAGAAGGAAGGGAGGAAAGGAGGAAGGGAGGAAGGGAGGAAGGAAGGAAGGAAGGAAGGAAGGAAGGAAGGAAGGAAGGAAGGAAGGAAGGAAGGAAGGAAGGAAAGACCGAAGATTCTAAGATTCTAATTCCATCACTTAAGAGCTCTGTGACTTTGGGGAAGGAATTTACTTCGTTTGAGTCTTAGAACACTTGTCTATAAAGCAAGACCCAAGAGAATGCCTATCTTTCTGATAACTATAGCTTTGTAACAAATTACTCCAAAAGTTAGCAGTTTAAAACAACTGCTCATGACTGTGGGGGTCAGGAATTTTGGAAAGGCTAGGGGCTGGGCAGATCTGCCATAGGGATTCCCATATGATTGCAGTTTAATGTCATCTGGGGCTGCTGCCTCTGAAGACTCAACTGAACTGGACATCCAAGGCGGCTCACTCCTGTGCTTGGACATCCAAGGTGGCTCACTCTTGTGCCTGGACACCCAAGGCGGCTCAGTCCCATGCCTAGACATGTAAGGCAGCTCACTCCCATATCTGGACACCCAAAGTGACTCACTCCCATGCCTGGACACCTAAGGCATCTCAGTCCCATGCCCAGATATCCAAGGCAGCTCATTCCCATGCCCAGACATTCAAGGAGGTTCACTCCCATACCTAGACACCCAAGGCAGCTCACTCCTATGCTTGGACACCCAAGGTGGCTCACTCCTATGCCTAGACATCCAAAGCAGCCCATTCCCATGCCTGGACACCCAAGGCGGCTCACTCCTGTGTCTGGACGCCCAAGACAACTCACTTCCATGCCTGGACACTCAAGGAAGCTCACTCCTGTGCCTGGATGTCCAAAATGGCCCACTCCTATGCCTAGACACACAAGGTGATTCACTGCCATGCCTGGACACCCAAGGCGGCTCAATCCTATGCTTGGGCACTCAAAGCAGCTTACACAAGAGAGTGTCTCTTTTAGCAAGGGGAAGCTCTATCACTTTTTATGACCAAGCCTCAGTACTCTATTGATTATGTACTCTATTGATTATGATCAAGTTATATAGAAGCCACGTTAACAGGGAAGATAATTAAATTATGCCTCTTAATGGGAGTTGGGGCAAGTGGAGTGGTTCTAGAAAGGCATGTGAAGCTGGTGATATTGTTGAGGACATCTTTGAAAAATACAGTCTGCCACCCTTGCATGATGGTATAGTACATGAATTAAAACATTGCATGGAAAGCACTTAAGACAATGCTTTGCATATAGAAAGTGCTTGATAAAAGTTAGCTATTGTTATTAGATGTGACATGTTTGAGAGATGTATTTCAACATAGCAAAATGGTGGAAAGAGGTGAGGAAAGAATAAATGGAGTGATTGATGGTGAAATGTTGGCAGCATTCGATCACGTCAATGGCAAAGAGGACAAGCTTTCCACAAAGAGCAGAATCACTTGACGATTTAATGAATAAATGGGCCCTAGTGGAGAGAAAATGTCAGGACCTCTGGGAGAGTAAAGGAGTGTGGATTATCAGTTTTGTGCTGGCTGAAGGGCCTGAAGCTTTTAGTAAGAGAAGGTGCAATCCAGGAGCCAGGAAAGAAGAAGTGAGAACGAAGACAAGACTGATAGAGGCTGAGACTCCAGGTGAGAGCAGCACATACTGGGTTCCTATTGTACAAGAAGAAGAGAAGACAAGTCTTGAGAGGGAGAAAGAGCCCACCTGGCCTGGCAAGGGGGACCCACGTGCAGTTCAAGGTTGTACAGCTCAATCCACTAATACTGGATAGCTTTGGACTTGTGTCTGGGCTGGTTCTTGAGGACAAGGACATTGGCTCACAAACCTGTTCATTTCAGGAGATAGGGAAGCTGCAGGTGTTTCCACCTTAGTTTCCTAGAACACTTCCTAACCCAAGAATTCACAAGAGTGTGTGAAGAATATCTGGATTTCCTGAGAAAGTCTGAGAAAACACTTCTCTGTTTTACTATTACTCTGAAAATAGAATGCAAACTCTGTAACATAGCCCACAAGACCATGCATAATTTGGTCTCTGCTATTTCTACACTCTCATCTTGAACTCTCCTACTGAGCTTAGTTCCACTGAGTTTAGTTCCACTGAGCTTCCTCCAAATCCCAAAGCATTAAACTTGTTCTTGCCCCAGGACTTTGGCACATGCTCTTTCCTCCACTTAGAATGGTCCCCTCCTCTTCCCCTTGCCTGCCTAGACCCCTTTTCCTTCAGATGTCAGCTAAGACATCACCTCTTTAGTGAGGACTTTCCCAATCATCTAAACTAAACTGGATTCCCTTCTTATTCTCTTTTTAAAAACACCCTGTAATTTCCTTGATATCTTTTTTTTGTATTTGTGTATTAGACTATCTCTTTGTTTACTGTTCCCTTTTCCCACTAGAATGTGGGCTATATAAGGGCAGGGCCATGACTGTTAGTTTTGCTCTGTAAACTTAGCACCTAGACAAGTGACTGGTACTTAGCAGCTATTCAGTAAATGTTAGTTGTGAGAAAGTCTATAATCTTATTATGGATGAGTTAAGGGGTATAGATATTGTCCTCTCTGAGGTCACAAAGTTAGGGTAAGTGAAAATGTACTTGCATCTTAGCAGTGGTGGTGGCCTTGACCCCTCAGGTGAGACCCTGTGGATTGGGAGCTGAAGGATTTTTGTTCCTTATGGTGAATACTCTGGAAAAATGGCTGTATTTGAAGCTGATGTCTCTTCTCTAGTGTACTCCTTTTGAGATACTTTTCCTGTGCAGACAAATTTATGTGTTTTCTGATGTTAGAAAACAAAATTCGATTGCCCAATGTGCTATTGCTACCAAGAAATAGACTCTAATTTATGATCTGCCACTTGAGATGGGGTCTGCCGGGGCCTGGCATCATCTACTCTTTTAGGTCAAGTTGATCTTCTTGGTCCTAAAATGCCCTGGCTTTACAAAGTGTCCTTGCAGAAAGAAGCCTGCATCTCAAAAGACTTAAGAGTACACAAATTCACATGTAATGCATAGACACACACACACACACACTCCTGTACAACACACACACGCATTATCAACTCATTCACGTGTACTCTCATGAAGGGCGAGATGGCAAAATTCATTTGAAACATATGCATTAACCTTCTATCATATTTGTGCCGAAACTATGATAGTGTAGGCTCTTTTTGGAAATAAGAGGGATTGCATCGCCTGAAGTAGATTGTTTGCAAAAATATCTACAATTATTTCCCTCTGTGTCCATGCCTCTTACAATGTGCCTTTGTACCTCCTCCCATGTAGAAGTGGAGTCTGTTTCCTCACCCTTCAAATCTGGGCTGGCCTTGTGACTTGCTTTGATCACCAAAATGTGACATAAATGAAGATGTGCTAGTCCCAGGCCTACCTTTCAAGAAACCCTGAACCCTCTCTTGGAAACTTGCCAAGTAGCTATGTGAACAAGCTCAAGCTACCCTACTAGAAGATGAAAGACCACATAAGGCAGAGATAAGCCATCCTAGCTTGGCCCTTTCTAGACAAATCAGTTCCCATCAGACGGCACACACATGGCGGGGGCACTGCTGGAAGCACTCTCACCCCTCCCAGACCAGAACTGCCTAGCCAGTCCATGGGCTTGTGGGTCATCGTGAATGGTTGTTGTTTAAAGTCACTATGTTTGGGGTGCTTTAAAAGAGCTAACACGTTCATTTCCCTACATGAAGGACTAAATCCAAACTTTTCCTGAAAGTAGTATGTCCTTAAAAGTCAAACATCCCTGTTTTACTAAAAGTCAGGGATGTCTGACTTTTAAGGACATACTACTTTCAGGAAAAGCAATTCCACTCATGACAATTAAGCCTCAGGGGGGTATATGGTCAAGGAGTGCTGCTTTGCAAACAAATATACCTAGATCTTTATTTCGACTTTGCCACCAGCTGACTGTGTGACCTCGGGCAAGTCACTTGACATCTCTGGACCTTGATCCCTTTATCTGTATATTGAAAGAGCAAGTTTAGCTAATTTTAGGCCCTTCAGGCTCTGCAGCATATTTTGTGGTTCTGTGATTCTCAGTCTCTGCCACTTTCACTTATAAAACAAGAAAGGATAATCTATGATTCTTTCTGTCTTGCAGGATCATCCAAAAGGATGAAGTGCTATTTCCTCAGTGGCACCTTCACTGCTACTCACACTTTTAAGAATATGCATTCTATGCAGCAGAAACAGACACCCTGAATTACTGGATTTGGGATAATTCACTGGGTTTTATCAACATATGTGAATGCACAGATTTTCAGCTAATACTAGAAGTTGAGATGAAACTGATTAATGCGACTCCAAGGCAGGCCCCATCTTATCTCCCAAAGGAAGTGCAAGCACCCTATTTGAATACATACCCTGGCCCTCCTTCTTTTTCTCTTGGGTTCCCTCTTGAGATTAATAAAACTTGATGTATGAGGTGACATTGAGTGTCCCAGGCCCAAAGAAGTCCAGGACGAGTACAAACACGTGCATACCATGATTAGAAGATAAGATTGCTTGGAGCTCTTTGCTTCATTCTGACCACAGGCAGATCAGCATAGATGGTGAATGAGGAAAAGCTCTTCCTGTGGACACTTCTGAATAAGCTTTAATAACTTGACTGGAGTGCCCAGTTAGAAATCAAAAGCTGGACTCCGGCTTGAGATGGTGTTGGTGACTGAGGATTCAGCATTGCAGGTAGACTATGGGATTGAGGGATCAAGATCAGGCATTCCCATGAGGAGATACCAAAGTCAAGCCCAGTCAAGAGCTGTCAATTCAAAGTCCAGGGGGAAACCAAGGTCAAGGACCATGCACTGCAGTCAGCACCAACGCCAGCACACAACAGAGAGTAAAGCAAGCGGAGAACCTTTGGCTGGAAGTATTTAAAGACCAGACGAACAGTGTATTGTTCAGAATTTTTTGGCTGCAAATCACAGAAAATCCAACCCAAAATGACTTAATCAGGAAGAAATTTAGTAGATTACAAAACTGAAAAGTTCAGGGGGTTGGATTGTTTCCATGTATGGTTTGATACAGGGATTGAACAATGTCAGCAGAACTCAGTTTTCTCTGTCTCTTTAAGCCCTGTTCAGCCTCATTCTCCCAGATATGTTGGCTTTCACAGGTGCCTCATTTGTGGCCATAGAAAGACTTCATCAGATATTTTATCATCTACAATCTAGAAACAGCAGAGACTCATATTCTCTCTCTCTCTCTCTCTCTCTCTCTTTCTCTGTCTCTCCATCTCTCTCTCTCTCTAATAGTTCACAAGAAGTTCTGGGTCTGACTCTTTGTGGCCCAATGGGGCTGAATAATCACACTTGAATCAATCCTAGTACTTAAAGTTATGCCATGCATTGATAAGCTTAGGATAATAAGGGCCTGCCCTGAGAGCTGGCAGAGATCAACCCCACCCATACGGCAGGAACTTAAAGTGGAGAAAGAATAGCTCCCCAAAGGAAACTCAAGATTCTTTCTTTAAATAAAGAAATGGGTCAATGAATGCTTGAAAAAAAACCACAGATGTTCACTGTAGGCAGCTAGGGATAGAAATATAGAACAAGAATTAGAAGACTTCCAGCATGAAAGGCTAAGATTTTCTGAAAGTAAAGAGTAAAAGTTGTTGCAAGCTGGCAGAAGTCTAGACAATGAATGTTAGTAAAAATAAGTTAAATCATGGCTAGAGATGAAGGAAACAGGCTTCTTGGAGAGCTCCTTCTGGACTGGAAGGCTCTGGCATTACAGCATTTCGGATATTCTGGACATAGGATCCAGAAGGATTTGCCAGCCCAGTTTTGGGTACCATTAGAGAATACATCTGGAACTATGAAACTGATCAAATGGAACTGATATTTCCCAGGACTAGGACTCAGGGTAAAGATAAGCTGCCCTGAAAGAAACAAGTCAGATTTTTTTTAAAAAACCTAGACATTTTAAGACATATCAAGCAGGGCTCTGTTTCATTTGTATTTTGTATATACCTCAAATGCAGACTGCAGATGCAAAGGAGGTCACATTTAATGCTCAAATTACCATAGCTCCGAGCTCCCACCTGCTGGATTGTAACATATATAAAATAGGATTACAGTCTTCTCTACAACTGTGTCACACTCTGTCACCTAGGCCCAAAGCAACTCTGCTTGTTCTTCAAGTCCATATCTCACAGCAAAAAAATTCAATCACTCGCTCACTTTAGCCCTCTCACCAGCGAAGCTTAAACCTACTGTCTGTAACCAAAGAGGAACATACATCATGCCATCTTTCTTCCAAGTCTCTTCCATCTCTATCCAGTAGCTACACTCCAATAAACTGCTATCCTCCTTCCATAGCTTCTCAACAGATAAAAATAAATATAAGTGGGGTGTATTAGTCCCTTCTAACACTGCTATAAAGAAATACCTGAGACTGGGTAATTAATGGAGAAAAGAGATTTAATTGGCCCACAGTTCTGCAAGCTGTACAGGAAGCATGGCTTGGGAAGCCTCAGGAAACTTACAGTCATGGCAGAAGGTGAAGGAGAAGCAGGCATGTCTTACATGGCTGGAGTAGGTAGAAGAGAGAGAGGAAGAGGTGCCTCACACTTTTAAACAATCATATCTCAGGAGCACTTACTCACTATCATGAGAGCAGCACCAAGGAGCAAATCTGTCCCTCCCATGATCCAATCACCTTCCACCAGGCCCCACCTCCAACACTGGGGATTACAATTTGACATGAGATTTAAGTGGTGACACAGAGTCAAACCATATCATTCTGCTTCTGGCTCCTCTCAAATCTCATGTCCTTCACACTTTTCAAAATACAATCATACCCTCCACAAGAGTATCCCAAAGTCTTCCCTCATTCCAGCATTAACTCAAAAGTCCAAAGTCTCATCTGAGACAAGGCCAGTCCTTTCCATCTATGAGCCTGTAAAATAAAAAACAAGCTAGTTATTTGAAAGATACAATCAGGATATGGACGTTGGGTAACCACTTTCTTTCCAAAGGAAGAAATTTGCCAAAAGAAAGGGGCTACAGGCCCTGTGCAAGTCCAAAACCCAGCAAGGCCGTCATTAAATTTTAAAGCTCCAAAATAATCTCCTTTGACTCCATGTCTCACATCCAGGGCACACTGATGTAAGGGGTGGGCTCCAAAGGCTTTGGGCATCTCCATCCCTGTGGCTTTACACAGCTCAGCCCCCACAGCTGTTCTCAAGGGCTGGCATTGAGTGCCTATGGCTTTTTCAAGCATGTGGTGCAAACTGTCAGTGTATCTACCTTTCTAGGGTCTAAAGGACAGTGGCCTTCTTCTCACAGCTCCACTAGGCAGTGTCCCAGGGGGCACTCTGTGTGGGGGCTCCAACCTCTCATTTCCCCTCTGCACTGCCCTAGTAGAGGTTCTCCATTGGGACTCTGCCTCTGCAGCAAACTTTTGCCTGGACATCCCAGCTTTTCTACACATCTTCTGAAATCTAAGCAGAGGCTCTCTTGCATTCTGTACATCCACAGGCTTCCACAGCATGTGGAAGCTACCAAGGCTTATGGTTTGCACCCTCTGAAGCTGCAGTCTGAGCACCTAGGCTCCTTTGAGCCATGGCTGGAGCTATAGTAGCCAGCATGAAAGGAGCAGTGTTCCAAGCCTGCACAAGGTAGTGGGGCCTTGAGGCTGTCCCACAATACCATTCTTCCCTCCTAGGCCTCCAGGCCTGTGATGGGAGGAGCTTCCTCAAAGGTCTCTGAAATGCCTTTTTCCTGTTGTCTTTGACATTAGTACTTGCCTTCCTTTTTTATGCAAATTTCAGCAGTCAGCTTGAATTCCTCTCCTGAAAATGGGTTTTTCTTTCCTACTACATGGTCATGCAGCAAATTTTCCAAACTTTTACACTCTACTTCCCTTTGAAATATAAATTCTAGTTTTATATTATTTCTTTGCTCACAAACATGAGCATAGGCTGCTAGAAGCAACCAGGCCACATGCTGAATGCTTTGCTGCTTAGAAATTTCTTCTGTCAGATATCCTAAATTGTCACTCTCAAATTCAGTGGTCCACAGATCCCTAGGGCAGGGGCATAATGCCTCCAACCACTTTGCTAACACATACCAAAGTGACTTTTGCTCCAGTTCTCAGTAAGTTCCTCATCTCCATCTGAGACCACCTCAGTCTGGACTTCATTGTCCATAACACTATTAGCATTTTGGTCACAATAATTTAACAAGTCTCTAGAAAGTTCCAAATTTTCCCTCACCTTCCTGACTTCTTCTGAGCATTCCAAACTGTTACAACCTCTTCCCATTACCCAGTTCAAAAGCTGCTTTCACATTTTCAGGTATCTTTATAGCAATGTCCCACTTCCCAGTATCAATTTTTCATTTGGGTGGGGACAGAAACCCAAACCATATCAAGGGGGATAGCTCATTCATTTGACAAATATTTATGAGTAAATAATATACTGGGAGCTTGAGTTTACAGTCTAGTGGAGACGACAGAGAAGGAAAAAAGTAAACAGAAGTGTGTATGTGTGTGTGTGTGTATGAATGCACAATAGTGGTAAATGCTATTAAAAACTAGCCATATGAAAATCAATTAATGTAATTCATCACATCAGCAGATTAAAAAACAGAAATCATCATATCAATAGATGCAAAAAAAGCATTTGACAAAATCCAACCCCATTTGTAATAAAACTCTTCAGCAAACTATGAATAGAAATGAACTACCCTAATAGGTAGAATATCTACAAAAACTTACAGCTAACACTATACTTAATGGTTAGAAACTAAATACTTTCCTGGTAATATCAGTAACAAGGGAAGGATGTACCTCTCACCACTTCTACTTAACATAGTATTGGAAGTCTTACCTAATGCAGCAAGATAAGTGTCTTACTCTGTGCTGCTATAACAAAATACTTGATAATGGGTAATTTGTAAAGAGCATATATTTATTTATCACAGTTCTCAAAGCTGGGAATCCAAGATCAAGGAACGAGCAGGTTCAGTGTCTGAGGATAGCCCCATCTGTACTCCCTTTCAGAAAGGGAGTGCTTACCCAGTGCCTATATTCCCATTGTATCTTGGAAGTAACTAACTTGTTTTTCATTGTACAGGCTCATAGGTAGAAGGGACTAGCCTTTTCTCAGTTGCTGCACCCTTTTGAGGGGAGGAATGCTGTGTCCTCACATGATGAAAGGGATGAAAAGGATAAAAAGAGGCGAGCTCTCTCTCTGAAGTCTTTTTTGTAGGGACACTAATCCGTTCATTAGGGCATGGCTCTCATGGCTTAAACACTTCCTAAAGGTTCAGTCTCTTAATACTATCACAATGTTCATTAAGTTTCAACACATTAACCCTGAAGGGAACACACTCAGGATGTTGCAACAAAAGAAGGAAAAAAATATATACAGATTTGTAAAAATAAATCAATAAATAAAACCTTGCAGATGACTTGATTGTCTATGTAAAAAATTTCAAAGAAACAACAAAAACCTCCTGTAACCTAATAAGTAATAACTAATAGCAAGGTTGCAGGATACAAGGTTAATATGTAAAAGTCAATTGATTTCTTATATACTAGTAATGGACATTTGAAATTTGGAATTAAAACACAATTCCACTTACATTAGCATCAAAAATTGAAATATTTAGGTGTAAATGTTACAAAATATTTATAAAATCTATGTAAAGAAAACTACAAAACTCTGGAAAAGAAAAGAAATGCCATGAAAGATCTAACTAAATGGAAATGTATTCCATGTACATGGGTAGGAAGACTCAATATTGTGAAGGTGTCTGTTCTTCCCAATTTGATCTATAGATTCAACACAATTTCAATCAAAATCTCAGCATGGTATCTTGTGTATACAGACAAAGTGATTTTAAAGTTTACATGTAAATGCAAAATACCCAGAAGAGTCAACACAATATTGAGGGAGAAGAACAAAGTTGGGTACTGACACTACCCAACTTCAAGATTTACTTTAAATCTACAAAAATCAAGACAGCATGGTAGTGATGAAAGAAGAGATGAACATATCAGTGGAACAGAATAAAGAGTCTAGATATAGCTGACACAAACAGAGTCAACTGATCTTTGATAAAGGCGCAAAGGCAATGCAATGGGGAAAAGATAGTTTCTTCAAAAAATGGTGCTGGAACAATTGAACATCCACACGCAAAAAAATAAATAAATAAAGCTAGACATAGACCTTGCAGCTTTCACAAAAATTAATGCAAAATGGTTCACAGATCTAAATGTAAAATTTAAAACTATAAATTTCCTAGAAGATAACATAGAAGATTGAGACAAGTAAAAAATGTATGTTGTAATCTCCAGGGCAACAATTAAAAAATACTGAAAAGAGATGTAGATTGAAAAGCCAAGAGAGTAATCAAAATCGAATATTAAGGTTATTCAACTAACCCAAAAGAAGACAAAAGAGTAACAGTCACAAAAGAATAAAAATAAAAACAGATAAGACAAAGAAGAAACAATATTAGGACTTTTAGTCTACACAAGGTGGTGTAGACCCATTTTTCCCTACTTCTACCTGGTAAGTAGAACTCTAAACCCTGAAAGTAGTGCAAGAGACAACCAAAGGAGAACTCTAGTAAGAAAATAGTAAGGTAATAAGAAGAAGGTGAACTGGTGTGCCAACCCAGGACTGGAGGAATAGCACAGTATCTTGTGTCTTCTCACCCAACAGAGGAAGCCCACTCAGTCTGGCATTTTCTGACCCTCAGTCTAACAATAGAAGAAAGCCTAAGTATGCTCATTCCTCCATGGGTTTAATATAAGTCTCTCAAATGAGATCAAGTGAGCCCAGCATCTATAAGGAAGATAGATTGACTAGAGAAGGTACTCTCCTTCCCTACTGAGACTGAGATTTGCCCTTTTCACTGAAATAATAAGGTCACTGGGTAGAGACCAAAATACAAGCTAAGTACAGGGTACAACCTTGTCGAACCCACGGGTTGGAGACTCCTCTAGGTGTGCAGGTGGCACTAGAGAAAGAGACCCAGTCATGGCAGATGGCACGGTCCAGGAAGTCTCATTGTCCTCACAGGCCTAAAATTCTCTTCATCTTCTCATAGAAACCAAGTAGTAGAGGGACAACTGTATGGTGGGTCTCACCATGACACCCAGCCATGTTACCCAGGGAAATCCTTTTCTCCTCCTCAAGCAACAACAGCTGAGAGCAGCAGGAGCCCCAATGGCACCAAATAAACCAACTCCAGAACTGTAAGGTAATATATTTGTGTTGTGTTGTTTTAAGCCACTAAATTTGTAGTAATTTGTTACCATAGAAATAGGAAACTAATAGAAATAGACTAATACAAGAAAAGAACACTGCCCACTTAATTTTGTGAGGTCAATATTACTCTAATACCACAACCAGACAAGGACAGTAAAAAATAAATAAAACAACAGATCAATATCTCTCATTAATTTTAACACAAAAATCATCAAAAGATATTAACAAGCTGAATCTCACAAAATATGAAAGTAATTATATGCCAATTATATCACCAATCATACCATGACCCAATCAGACATTTGGGGTATACCAAACTGGTTCAATATTCAAAACTCAATCAATGTAATCCATCATAAAGCTAAAAAATGAGAAATCATATGATCATATGATTTTATTTCACAAAATTCAATACCTATTCATCACAAAAACTTTCAGAAAAATATAAATAGATGGAAATTATCTCAACTTGATAAAAAAGCATCTTCGGAAAAAAAACGACAGTTGACATCACATCTAATGGCAAAAGACTAAGATCAGGAACAACATGCAGATGTACACTCTTGTTACTCTTTTTTCTTTCTTTTCCCAACTTTTATTTTAGGTTCAGGGGGTACACGTGCAGGTTTGTTACATGGGTAAATTGCATGTTGCTGGGGTTTGGTGTGCAAATGATTTCATCACCCAGGTGGTAAGCATAGTACCCAATAGGTAGTTTTTCAACCCTCCCCTCCTCCGCCCTACACTCTCAAGTATTCCCCAGTGTCTGTTGTTTCCATCTTTATAACCATATGTACTTAATGTTTAGCTCCCACTTACAAATAAGAACATGTGGCATTTGGTTTTCTGTTCCTTTGTTAATTTGGTTAGGATAATGACCTCCAGCTGCATCTATTTTGTTGCAAAGGACATGATTTAATTCTTTTTTATGGCTGTGTAATATTCTATGGTGTATAAGTAGCACATATTATTTATCCGGTCCATCATTGATGGGTATATAAGTTGATTCCATGTCTTTGCTATTTTGAATAGTGCTATGATGAACATACAAAGGCAGGTGTCTTTTTGGTAGAATGATTTATATTCCTTTGGGTATATACCCAGCAATGGGATTACTGGGTCTAACGGTAGTTCTGTTTTAAGTTCTTTGAGAAATAGCCAAACTGCTTTCCACAGTGGCTGAACTTTACACTCTCACCAGCAATGTATAAGCATTCCCTTTTGTCTGCAACCTCACCAACATCTATTATTTTTTGATTTCTTAGTAACAGCCTTTCCGACTGGTTTGAGGTGGTATCTTACTGTGGTTTGTGGAAATGCTGATTTGTATTTCTTTAATGATTAGTGATATTGAGCATTTTTTGATATGCTTGTTGGTCACATATATATCTTCTTTTGAGAAGTGTCTGTCCATGTCCTTTTCACATTTTTAAAGGGGTTACTTTTGGCTTATTGATTTAAGTTCCTTACAGATTCTGGATATTAGAACCTTTGTGGGATACGTAGTTTGTGAATATGTTCACCCATTCTGTAGGTTGTCTGTTTACCCTGTTGACAGTGTCTTTTGCTGTACAGAGCTCTTTAGTTTAGTTAGGTCTCACCAGTCTATTTTTTATTTTTGTTGTAATTGCTTTTGGAGACTTCATCATTAAATACTTGCCAAAGCCCATGTCCAAAATGGTATTTCTTAGATTTTCTTCTAGAATTTAAAACAATTATTTTAGGACTTATATTTATGTCTTCCATCTATTTTGAGTTGATTTTTGTATGTGGTGAAAGGAAGGGGTCCAGTTTCAATCTTCTGCATGTGAAAAGCCCGTTATCCTAGCATCATTTAATAAATTGGGACTCCTTTCCCCGTTGCTTGTTATTGTTGACTTTGTCAAAGATCAGATGGTTTTTAAGAGTGCAGCTTCATTTCTGGGTTCTTTAAACTGTTCCATTAGTATAAGGGTCGTCTTTTGTACCAGTACCATCCTGTTTTGGTTACTGTAGCCTTGTAGTACAGATTGAAGTTGGGTAGTGTGATGCCTCCGGCTCTGTTCTTTTTGCTTAAGATGCTTTTGGCTATTTGGGCTCTTTTTGGATTCCATATGAATTTTAGAATAGGTTTTTCTAATTCTGTGAAAAATGCATTGGTAGTCTGATAGAAATATCACTGAATCTGTAAGTTGTTTTGGGTTCTATGGCCATTTTAATAATATTGATTCTTCTGTACATGAACATGGAATGTTTTTCCATTTGTTTGTGATGTCTCTGATTTCTTTCAGCAGTGTTTTATAATTCCTGTCAAAGTGATCTTCCACTTCCCTGGTTAGTTGTATTCCTTTGTATTTTATTTTTTGTGTGTGGCTATTGTTAATGTGATTGTTTTCTTGATTTGGTTCTCAGCTTGGGCATTATTGGTGTATAGAAATGCTACTGATTTTTGTACATTGATTTTCTATCCTGAAATTTTACTGAAGTTGTTTATCAGTTCTGGGAGCCTTGGGCAGAGACTATGGGGGTTTTCTAGGTATAGAATCATATCATCTGTGAAGAGAGATAGTTTGACTTCTTGTCTTCCTATTTGGATGACTTTTATTTCTTTCTCTTGCCTAATGGCTGTGGCTAGGATTTCTAGTACTATGTTGAGGAGGAGTGAGGAGAGTGGGCATCCTTGTCTTGTTCCAGTTCTCAAGGGGAATGCTTCCAGCTTTTGCCTGTTCAGTATGGATGTTGGCTGTGGCTTTGTCAAAGATGGCTCTCATTATTTTGAGGTACATTCCTTCAATACCTACTTTGTTGAGGGTTTTTAACATGAAGAGATGTTAAATTTTATCAAAAGCTTTTTCTGCATCTATTGAGATGGTCCTGTAGTTTTGTTTTTGGTTCTGTTTATGCAAGAATTACATTTATTGATTTGCATATGTTGAACCAACATATGGTTGCATCCCAGGAATAAAGCCTACTTGATCATGGTGGATTAGATTTTGATGTGCTGCCAGATTTGGTTTGCTAGTATTATGTTGAGGATTTTTGCTTCTATGTTCATCGGGGGTATTAGCCTGACATTTTCCTTTTTCACTGTGTCTCTGCCAGGTTTTGGTATCAGAATAATGTTGGCCTCAGAGAATGAGTTAGGGAAGAGTCCCTCCTCCTCAATTTTTGGAATAATCTCAGTAGAATTGGTATCAGCTCTTCTTTGTATGTCTGGTAGAATTTGGCTATGAATCCATCTGGTCCAGGGCTTTTTGTGTTTGACAGGCTTTTTATTACTGACTCAATTTTGCAACTCATTATTGGTCTGTGCACGTTTCTTTCTGGTTCTATCTTGGGAAGTTGTGTGTTTCCAGGAATATATCCATTTCTTCTAGGTTTTCAAGTTAATGTGCATAGAGGTGTTCATAACAGTCTCTGAGGGTTTTATGTATTTATATGGGAGTCAGTGGTAATGTCACTTTTGTCATTTCTGATTGTATTTATTTGGATCTTCTCTCTTTTTTTCTTTATGAATATAGCTAATGGTCTATCAATCTTTTTTATTCTTTCAAAAACAATCTTTTTGTTTCATTGATCTTTTGTATGGATTTTTACATCTCAATTTCATTCAGCACGCCTCTAATTTTGGTTATTTTTTTTTTTCTGCTAGTTTTTGGGTTGGTTTGATCTTGTTTTTCTGTTCCTCTAGGTATAATATTAGGTTGTTAATTTGAGATCTTTCTAAATTTTGATGCAGGCATTTAGTCCAATAAAATTTCCTCTTAACATTGCTTTAGCTGTACCCCAGAGATTCTGGTATGCTGTATTTTTGCTTTTGTTAGTTTCAAATAATTCATTGATTTCTGCCCTAATTTCATTCTTTATCCAAAAGTCATTCAGGAGCAGGTTGTTTAATTTCCATGTAATTGTATGGTTTTGAGAGATCTCCTTGGTATTGATTTCTATTTTTATTATGCTGTGTGCTCAGTGTGTGTTTGGTATGATTTCAGGGTTTTTTTTGAATTTGTTGAGAATTGCTTTGGGGTAAGTGTGTAGTTGATCTTCGCATATGTGCTGTGTGCAGATGAGAAGAATGTATACTCTATTGTATACATTCTTGGAATATTCTGTATATATCTGTTAGGTCCATTTGGTTAAGTGTCTAGTTTAGGTCCTGAATATTTTTGTAGTTTGCTGTCTCAGTGATCTGCCTAACACTGTCAATGGGATGTTGATGTTGAAGTCTCCTACTATTATTGTGTGGCTATCTAAGTCTCTTTGTGGGTCTCTAAGAACTTCATTTATGAATCTGGGTGGTCCAGTGCTGGGTGCATATATATTTAGGATAGTTAAGTCTTCTTATTGAATTGAACCCTTTATTATTATGTAATAATGCCCTTCCTTGCCCTTTTTGATCATTGTTGGCTTAAAGTTTGTTTTGTCTGAAGAATAGCAACTTTCTCTTTTTTGCCTTCATTTTACTTGATAGATTTTTCTCCATTCCTTTACTTTGAACCTATAGGTATCATTGAATGTGAGATGGGTCGCTTGAAAATAGCACACAGTTGGGTCATGCTTGTTTATCCAACTTGCCACTCTGTGCCTTTTCAGTGAGACATTTAGGCCACTCTACATCCAAGATTAATATTGACATATGAGGGTTTGATCTTGTCATCATGTTGTTAGCTGGTTGTTATGTATATTTGATTGTGTATTTGCTTTATAGTGTTAATGAACTACATACTTAACTGTCTTTTTGTGGTGGCAGGTATTGGGCTTTTATTTCCATGTTTAGCATTCTATTAAACATCTCTCGTAAGGTAGTTCTAGTGGTAATGAATTCCCTTCCCATTTACTTGTCTGAAAAAAGATTGTATTTCTCCTTCACCTGTGAAACTTAGCTTGGCTGGATGCGAAATTATTGGTTGGAATTTCTCTTCTTTAAAAATGCTGTATATAGGCCCCCTATATTTTTTGGCTCCTAAGTTTTCTGCTGAAAGATCCTCTGTTAGCTTCCTTTGTATGTGACCCACCCTTTCTTTCTAGCTGTCTTTAAGATTTTTTTCTTTTATGATGAACTTGGAGAGTCTGATGACTATATGTCTTGGGGATGATCATCTTGTACAGTATCTCACAGAGGTTCTCTGAACATCTTGAATTTGCATATTGTCCTCTCAAGTGAGGTTGGACAATATCCTCAAATACATTTTCCAAGTTTTTTGATTTTTCTCCCTTTCTTTCACAGATTCCAATGAGTTATAAGTTTGTTCTCTTTACATAATTTCATGTTACTCAGAGGTTTTTTCATTTTTTCATTTTTCTCTACCTGCATTGACTTGAAGGAGTGATCTTCAAGCTCTGAGATTCTTTCCTCAGTTTGGTATATCCTGTTATTAATGCATCCAATTGCATGATAAAAGTTCTGTCGTCAATTTTTTATTTTTCACAAGTTCAATTTGATTATTTCTGAAAATGGTTATGTCATCTTTTAACTCTTGGATCATTTTACTGCTTTCCTTGAAAGGGATTTCAACCTTCTCCTGTATCTCAAGGAAAATTGAGCTTCTTTGCGATACACGTCCTGAATTCTATGTCATTTCAATCCAGTTAAGAACCATTGCTGGGGATCTAGTGCAGTCATTTGGAGGTAAGAAGACACTCTGGTTTTTAGAGTTGCCAGAATTCTTGCACTAATTCTTTATCATTTGTGTGGCTTATCTAATAATCTTTGAAGTTGCTGTCTTTTGAATCAGGCTTCTTGCTTTTATAGTCTTTGATTCCCTGGAGGATTTGATTGTGGTATAAATTGGGTTTGGTTTATTGGCTTTGTTTAGGGATGCTTTCAGATGGCTGAGGCTCAGTTCAGCACTTCTGGACTGTGAACTCTAACTCTGGAGGGCTGGAACTAGGCCTGTAGCTTTGTTCTCTGGCCCCTCAAGGTCAAGCACTTGCTGCACTGGAGGAGTTGAGGTGTTCCTAGTTTGTTGTCAACAACCCTTCAATGGGGGCTGCCGACAAAAGCACAGTGGAGTAGTGGGGGTGCCATAGGAGATTGCAATGTGGTGGGAGGACTGCAGGTGAGTGCACACCAGTGGGGTAGTGAGAGGGCTGTGGGTGCATGTATGCCAGCAGGGCAGTGGTGGGTCCTCATGTGCGTGGGTGCTGGTGGGGTAGTGGTGGATCCCTATATGTATGTTCATTGGCGGAGTGGCAGAGGGATGCTGTGGGTGAATGCACATTGGTCGAGGAAGGTTGCAGGCAGATACATGCCGGTGGGGATCTGCCTGCAAAAGTGCTCCTATAGGAAGATGGGGGCTGCTGGCAAAAAAGGTATGGCAGTAGCCACTGAGAAGCATTTCAGTGGGGCAGCTCAAGCTGTACTGCAAGTGAGTGCTGCCAGACAGGGACCCTGGGAGAGGCTGGCAGACAGGGTGGCATGCTGATCAGACTGGCCACATCCCATGGACAAGACAGCCCTGCTCTCTCCGGGTCCAGCAGATAACAAAGGCTACAGTTACCTAGAGGAGTATGGCAAGCCTTGGGGGATGGGTGCTCATGGCTGTGCTCCAGTGCACCCATTCCCATGCCAAATCCTCTGAACTCCTCACAGACTAGAGTTATGTCTCTCCCAACTCTCAAGGGAATTTTCCCTGCCAACTCAAATGCCTGTGAGGGTCATGGGGTCTCCCACAGCTAGGATCCTGGAGGTCTGTAACAAGAGTGTGCCACTCCACACTGATTTCACTCACCCCTTCTCTAGGAGCCACTCAGGGCCAGGAACACATCCTAGTGCTTGGCAACCCTATACAGGATTCCCAGCTTCCTTCTCTTTAACCCGAGTCTGCATCCTCTCTGCATCCACTCTCAATGCCTTCTTCCCAAAGATATGTTCAGAGTTTGTTAGTCTACATAACGGTCTGGTTTCTCAGGGGAAGAAGCTTTTCCTGGCTGTGTCTAACCAGCCATCTTGGCTCCTCTACTCACCACTCTTACTGAACAGAACTGGAATTCCTGCTTACTGCAATGAGGCAAGAAAAAGGCATATCAGGCATACAGATTGGAAACAAAGAAATAAAACAACTCTATTTGCAGATGACATCAGTAAACACATAGAAAATTTTTTAAAAAATAAACTACAAAAGAAAACTCCTAGAATTAACTAGTGAATTCAACAAGGTTGCAAGATATAAGATGAATACACAAAGAGCAATTGTGTTTTATTACTAACATACATGTCTATGCATATGTAGAAACCAAAACTAAAAACACAATTTCTTTTTACAATAACTCCAAATAAAGTACCTAGGTATACAATTAATAAAACACGTATGGAATCTGTATGTTGAAAATTACAAAATGCTGATCAAAAAAATAAAAAACCAAAATAAATGGAGAGACCAACCACGTTCATGGATTGGAAAACTCAATGTATTAATTATCCCCAAATTGATCTATAGGTTTAGTGGAATGCCTATAAAATTTTCTGAGAGGGATTTTACAGACTTATTATAAAATTTATATGGAAAAATACAGGCTCTGGTATAGCTAAAATAATCTTGGCAAAGAATAAAGTAGGAAAAGTACCCAATATTAATTAATATTGATGGATTGTATTAATGTCACTGTCCTAATTTTGATATTATACTTTACTTTTGCAAAATGTTCCACTGAGGAAAACTGGAGGAAAAGTCCGAGGAATTTTTCTTAGCATTTAAAAAAAATGCTCTATTGAGGTATGATTGATATATCAAAAGCTACACATATTTAATATATACAACTTGATAAGTTTGGGAATAATGAAACCATTACAACCATCAATGCCATAAACATATTCATCACCTCTCAAAGTTTCATCCCGCCTCCTTTATTATTATTGGTGGAAAGGACACTTGAAATAAGATATATGCTCTTAGGAAATTTTAAGTATGCAATAAAGTACTGTTAGCCATAGGGACTATGTTGTATAGTAGATCTCTAGAACTTATTTTTCTTACATAACTAAACTTTTACCCCTTACAACTGCAGGTTAATCTATATTATCTCAATAAGAATTGTATTAGGAATCAATTAACAAATGACACACATAAACCCAACTTTATCAACGATTGTGCTAAATATATATAGATTTCAGTTATTAGGAAGATATTTTCAGAATGGAAAAAAATCCTGGCCTAAGTATATTATATCTACAAGATACACACTTTAAATACAAAGACACAAATAGTTTTAAAGTATTTTTTAAATAACACTTTCCTCTAAAAAGGCAAACAATTTCCTATTCATACGCCTTTTTTTTAATTTTTTATTTTTTTGAGACAGGGTCTCACTCTGTTGCCCAGACCGGAGTGCAGCAGTGTGATCTCAGCTCACTGCAACCTCTGCCTACCGGATTCAAGTGATTCTCCCACTTCAGCCTCCTGAGTAGCTGAGACTACAGGCACACAACACCACACCCAGCTAATTCTTTGTACTTTTAGTAGAGACAGGGTTTCACTATGTTGGCCAGGCTGGTCTCAAACTCCTGACCTCAGGTGATCTGCCTGCCTTGGCCTCCCAAAGTGCCGGGATTACAGGAGTAAGCCATTGTGTCCAGCCAATCTTTAAAAGCTGAAATAATAGTTTAAATATCAGATAAAACAGACTTTAAAACAAGGAGTATTACCACAGATTTGTTTTAAATTCACAGGACTAAAATATTACTACTTGAAAAACAGGTAAGGAATATAAATACATATGCACTTAATAATAAAGCTTAAAACACAGGAAATAAAACTGATAGAATTAAGGGAAGAAACAGAAAACACATAATCATATTTCTTTCACAGTAGTCAGTAGAATTACCAGAATTTTAAAAATATATATGTACATATATATATATATATTTTTTTTTAACCTAATGTGACAGAAAACACGTGTTTTGCAAGGGCACATATAATATTCACCAAGATAATATGTTGGGCCAAAAAAAATGGTCTCTATAAAACTTAAAATATTAAAATGTTATTAAATATATTTTCTAACCAAAATTAGAAATAGATAATAAAAAAATTTACAAAAGTCATAAATATTTATAAATTAAATAATACTCCTCAATATTATTCATGTATCCAAGATGAAATCATAAAGGGAAATTAGAATCTAGTTCACAATGAATTATGACAAAAATGCAAAAGATTGAAATTTGTGTTAATTGATTTTTTTTTTCCAATAATGATGCCAAAGCAATTAAAGGTAGGAAAGAAAGTTTTTCCAGAGAGGTGACATAAGCAAAATGGCAGAGTAGACAGCTCTAAGTTCTCATTTTTCCACAGAAACATTGAAAACTAAGGAAATAATTAGAATCGATTTTGCCAGTACTCTGGAAAACTGAAATGAATAGTTCACTAGGGATTCAATAGCAGATTTGAGCAGGCAGAAGAAAGAATTGGTAAAATTGAAGGTAGTGTAGTTGAAATTATAGAATTTGAGAAGCTGAAAGAAAAAAGAATGAAGAAAAGTGAACAGAGCCTGAAGGAATTGTCAGACACTGTCAAGCAAACCAACATATGCATCATGAGAGTTTCAGAAGGATAATAGAGAGAAAAATAATATTTGAAAAAATAATAGCTAAAAACTTCCCAAATTTGATGAAAGACATAAATCTTCAAATCCCAGAAGTCAACAAATTCCAAGTATAATAAAATTTAAAAGACCCACAGCAAGACACATTATAATCAAATTGTCAAAAGCCAAAGCCAAAGAAAGAATCTTGAAAACAGCAAGGGAGAGGCTACTTGACAAGGGATCCTCAATGCAATTAGAAGCCAATTTCTCATCTGAAATTATGGCGACCAGAAGGCAGTGGGATGACATAAAGTACTGGAAGAAAAAAATGCCAATGAAGAATTCTATATCCTAAAAAACTATACTTAAAGAATAAAAGAGAAATTAAGACATTTCCAGATAAATAAAAACTGAGAAAGTCTGTTACCATTTGACCTATCTCACAAGAAATGCTAAAGAGAGTCCTTCAGGTTGAAATGAAAGGACACTAGATAGTAACTCAAAGCCATATGAGGAAGACCTCTGGCAAAGTAAATACCTGAAAAATGTGAAAGCCAGTATAATTGTGTTTATAGTTTGTATCTCCTCTCTTTCTCATATATGACTTAAAAGACAAATTGAGTTATTAAATGATAAGTTTGTTATCAAGCACACGATGTATAAAATACAATTTCTGACAATAACATAAGTGGGAGCTTAGTTTCTGTACCGAATTGGATAGCAATTCAGATTAGATCGTTATAAACTTAGGATGTTATGTATAATTCCCATAGTAGCCATAAATAAAATATTTAAGGAACATACACAAAAATAAATGAGAAGAGCATCAAATAGTTCACTAGCAAAAAATCATCAATACAAAAAAGAAGGCAGAAATAGAAGAAATTAGAGATAAAAGAATTCATAAGTCATACAGAAAATGCATAGCAAAATGGCAGAAGTATGTCCTTCCTTATCAATAATCATGTCAAATGTAAATGGATTAAATTCTCCAATCAAAAGGCAGAGATTGCCAGAATTGATTTTTTTTCAAGCATGATCTAGCTACAGACTGGCTACAGAAGATCACTTTAGATCCAAAGACACAAAATAAGTTGAAAGTGAAAGGATGGACAAAGAAATTTCAAGCAAATAGTAACAACAAGAGAGCCAAAGTGGCTCTAATAAAATCATGCAAAATAGAGTTTAAGTGAAAAACTGTTATAAGAGACAAAGAAAAACATTATATATTGATAAATGGGCCAATTCGTTAAGAAAATATAACAATTGTGAACAAATACGCACCAAAATATTTGAAACCCCAAAATATATGAAACAGAACCCCAAAATATATAAAGCAAACACTGAAAAAATGGAAGAGAGAAATAGATAGTTCTACAATAGTTGTAGACTTTGGTATTCTACTTTCAACAATAGATGGAATATCTAGACAGAAGATAAATAAGGAAATAGAGGACTTGAAAAACACTATAAATCAACTAGACCTAACAGACATATATGGAACACTTCCACTCAACAATAGCAGAATATACTCTTCTCAAGTATACATGAAATATTCTCCAGGACAGATTGTATGTTAGGCCACAAAAGAAGTCTTAACAAACTTAAAAATATTACAATCATACAAAGTGTATTTTCTGATCACAATGGAATGAAACTTCAGTCAATAACAGAAAGAAAACTGAAAAATCTGCAAATCTGTGGAAATAAGACCACACTCTCTTAACCAATGGGTTTAAAAGAAGTCACAAGAAAAATTAGAAAAAAAAAGACGTGAAGGTAAATAAAAATACAACTTACTAAAACCTGTGGAATGCAGCAAAGGCAGGGATTATAAAAGAATACAGATGCATGTATGTCAATATTTATTGCAGAATTATTCACAATAGCCAAAAGGTAGAAGCTATCAAAGTGCCTATCAACAGGTAAATGGATAAACAAAATGTGGGATATAAGTACAATGAAATATTATTCAGCCATAAAAAGGAATGAAGTTCTGATACATGCTGCAAAATGAACAAATCTTGACAATATTATGCTAAATGAAACAAATCAGACACAAAAGACAAATGTATGATTCATTATTAGAAATATCCACAATAAGCAAATTCATAAAACCATAAAGTAGATTAAAAGTTACCAAGGCCTAAGTGAGGAGGTGGAGGGATGAGAAATTATTGCTTAATGATAACAAAGTTTCTATTTGTGGTAACCAAAAAGTTTTGGAAATAGATAGCACAGATGGTTGCACAACACCATAAATGTAACTAATGCCACTGAATTGTACACTTGAAAATGGCTAAAATGGCCAATTTTATGTTATATTCATTTTATCACAATAAAAAAGAAAGTCTTTCAAAAATTGTTGCTGGAACAAGTGGATGACCCACATGAAAAAAAAACTTCAAATTCTGTCTCACATTGTATACACAAATTAATTCAAGATGCATAGACACAGACCTAAATGTAAAACCTGAAACTGTAAAGCTTTCAGGAAAAAAAATGACAAAATACTACTGTGATCTGGGTTCATCAGAGATCTACCAGGCAAGGCACAGAAAACAATGACTGTAAAATAAGAAATTGATAAATTAGACTTCATCAGAATTTAAATGTTCTGCTCATGAAAAGACACCATTAAGAAAATGAATGGGCAATACACAGCCTAGGCGAAAGCATCCACAATACATATATCTTACAAAGGACTTGTATCTAGAATATATAAAGAACTACAACTCCAAAATAAAAAGGACAAACAACCCAATAAATATAGTCAAAGGACTTGAGGAGAGTCTCGAAGTGTCTCAAGAGTCTCAAGGAGAGACAATGAAAAATA
This sequence comes from Theropithecus gelada, assembly GCF_003255815.1. Taxonomy (NCBI): domain Eukaryota; kingdom Metazoa; phylum Chordata; class Mammalia; order Primates; family Cercopithecidae; genus Theropithecus; species Theropithecus gelada. Next base: position 61,944,232 of record NC_037668.1, on the reverse strand, counting down.
CACTAATAATTGGAAAGCAAATGGAAATGTTTTCAGCCTCATTCATTGTCAGAGAAATGCAAATTAAAATCACAATGAGTTGCACTACATACTCATTAGAATAGCAAACATTTAAAAGATTGAAAACAAAATATTACTAAGGATGTGAGCAACCAGAATTCTCATATATTGCTAGGGAGGACATAAAATGGTACATCTACTTTGGAAACAGTTTTGGCAGTTTCTTTTTTTTTTTTTTTTTTTTTTTTTTTTTTTTTTTTTTTTTT